>NC_065448.1:98643670-98946700 GCF_917563875.1 Diabrotica virgifera virgifera | reverse complement strand
GTGGCAAAATAGTTGATGTAATGTTTTTACTCACATTAACAAAGTATTCATTTAGATTTTCCGGGTCTGGAAGAGAAAATGTTTGAGAAGTGTGGGTTTTATTTCGAAGATCGTTTATTATGGACCAAGTTTCTTTTGCAATATTTTTAGAGCTTCCCAGGCGGTTTTGATAGTACACTTTTTTAGCTGATTTTAGAAGTTTAAGATAGGTTGCCCTGTAATTGGTGATATAATCAGTGACAGAGACGTTGGTTGTAAATTTCTTGATGTAGAGTAGTGACCTCATATTTTTGGCTGATATTCGTATACCTTTGGTAGTCCAGGGTTTATGATGTTTAGGCCTAATTTTAATTAGAGGAAATGCTTTATTGAAGATACATACAAGCTTATCCAAAAAATCACGGAAATTATAATCCACGTCCAAAGAAGGAAATTGCCACTCAGAGGTTAAGCATAAATTTTGGAATTTACGAAAGTTCCGGGTGGAAAAAATCCTACCTAAACGTCGGGTTTTTAAGGAGGGTTTGCTGAAGATATTAAACTTCGAATAAACTGCTTCGTGATCAGATAGACCAGCATTAATAATTGTAGAGCGGACATCAAGGGGTGAGAAATCTGAGACAATATAATCGATTATGGTAGATGAAGTTTTAGTAATCCTGGTAGGAGAATCAACGTGAATTGTTAGACCATACGATTCAAATATATTGACTAAGGATATTTGAGCGGCACAAGCAGCAGCATAATCAATATTGAAGTCTCCGCATAAAATTTTTCTGCTTTTATGTGGCAGGTCATCTAACAAATTTAACAGGTTCTGAAAAAATAGTTCCACGGAAGAGCCAGGTGATCTATAAATGCAAATAATATAAAGATTAAGATTCTTATTGTAAACTAAGGAAAACTCAAAGTGGGCTTCATTTAACAGAAAGTCGTAATTTGTTACCAAAGAAAAATCATTATTTCTGGATAAAATCAGGGTGCCTCCGTGCGCTGAGCTTGGACGGTCATACCTAGCAATTGTGATGTATTTTTCTACAAAAAAAAAGGCTCGTTGACTTCAAGCCAGTGCTCTGTAACAGCCACTATCGGGGGAAATCCTAATTCCTCCAGAAACAAAAACAATTCATCCGTTTTGTATCTTATAGAACGAATATTAATCAGAACCATGCTAAAGTTGTTATTACTAATATTATAATTTGAGGATTCTAGTCCTTCAGAACACGTCGTGATGTTTAAAAATTTCGTTTTGGAGAGAGAGCTGAATAGTAATTTCGGTGACATTCCCGTGATTTTTGTAAATGGATAATTCTTTCAGAAGTTAGAAAGGACCTAAAAGCAGCAAGATCAGCTTCCACCTCATCTGGACCAATTCCATAGACTTCGTTAAATTCTAGAAGAATTTTTCGCAATCTTCGGTCTTGGTGGGAAGTCCTTCGGAAGCCAAAAACAGTTTAACGCTTGTGTTGGTAAATCCTTCATAAAACACTTTATATCTTCAATTGATCGAATATGTTCTAAGAGGCTCATTATAAAATTTGTTACAGTTTTTGTCAACTGATTTTTATTTTCAACTTTGTTATAATTGGGTTTATGTGGATTAGCCGGTAAAGGCTGGGTAGGTCCAAATGTAAAGGGAAAGATAGGTTTATGAATAGGAGATTGTATGATAGGAGAATTTTGTTTCCTTTTCTTTCCTATGCATGTGAATTATTGTTCAATTGAGAAGATATTAGAGAGCGCGGTTTATTGGTCTGTGGACCTAGCTGAGTGGAGACAGAATTTTTATTAATTTTTGGAAGCGAAGGAAATTCTTGTTCATTATTTTCAAGCAAAGAAAAATAATTAATTCGTAACACCAGAAAATGATTGTTCACACAAATGTTTTGCCTCTAAACAAGTAGTATTTTTTTATCATTATACTTTTAAGCTTTTTTTGTTTTTCATAAAAGGGCACTTTTTTGATATTGTAACGTGATCTTTACTTTTACAATGTATACAATACATAGCTTTATCGCAAGTATGATTAGTAGTTTTAGTTTGCCCACATTAAATACAAAATTCCTGGGAGCTTTTACATTATTTTGACACATGACCGAATTTCAAATATTTATAGCATTGAACGACCCTACCAATAAATTATTCTATCGGAAAATAAACTCTATTAAAACCTATATAGTTGGGTAGAATATTACCCTCAAAGGTGACAACTATAGTTTTTTATCTACGTATTCAATTTTTTCTTTTTGGATTCTACGCTTTGACCTATAAATATTTAAAACTTTGGAAGTAGATTCAATGTTTTCCATAAGATAATTAATGTCAAATTGGATGTCTACATCCCTTACAAGCCCTTTAACTTTCAACAAGTGATTTGGAATGTAAGCTCTTTAATTTATTTTTAACAATATTATTAGCTTCTAAACGTGATGACAGCAAAACTTTTATACGATTACGACCAATGCTTTTTATCTTTTTAATATGTGTAAGTTTCAGGGTCTTGAATATCGTCATAGGATGCAATCTAGACAAACCACTTTCATTCCCAATTTTTTCAATATAAACCCAAATATTATCTAAATTGTACTTATCTGAGACCAAGTTGAAATATTTAATATCCTTTTGGTTTTCTATCGGCAAAGTAGCACTAGGTGGAAAACTATTATTTTCCATTACACTATCTTCATTATTCACATTCTTTACTATGTCTTTCGTCTGAGAGAACGTCCCTAATGAACTTTTTTCCCCCATAATGGGAGAAACAATTTAATTTGTTTATTTAAAAATTCACTATACTATAAAATGTTATTAAATTTTTAACGAGTTTTTAATAATTCAACAAAAATTTATAGGAATCCGGTTTTCTCTTTAAACGATAGCGTGCGATCGGTTTAAAGGTACGAATTATTAGACTGATTTTGAAGTGTTAATTTACAAATACTTCGTCGTGTAAGTAACTCATTCAATGACCGTTTTTAGGCATGCATAAATGTGTCATTTTGAACAATTTATGCAATTAAATATTTAAAATATTTTACTAAAAGTAGCATCTAATTTTTTCAAAAATGTTGTGTTGTATTTTGTGTTCATGTTTTTTTTGTAAAATTTTTTACTGATAAATTATGTTTCGTTCTTTATTTGTTACATTTACATACAGAGTAGTTTTTAGTTGTTTTCACAAAATGTTGTATTTTGTGTTTGTTTTTTTTTTGTAAAATTTATAACTAATAAATTATTTTTCTTTCTTTATTTGTTACACTTACATACAAAAGTAGTTTTTAATTGTTTCAAAAATGTATGTTGTGGGTGGTTGTGTTTTTTTTTGTAAAATTTATTACTAATAAATTATATTTTTTTCTTTATTTGCTACATTGTTACATTTATTACCAGATTGATAATTAGTAATCGTAAATTGTCAGTTTTAGACAATTCAGTCATGGCTGACTTAAAATTTGGAAAGATTTAGACCCGTAATTAATAATTTGATCTGAAAAATGAAAATATCTCGAAAACTACTAAATTTAGACATAGGGAACATTATCTAAAAATTAAAGTACAGTAATGGTACTCTTCGATAGTAATATAAAATACAGAGTGTTCCATTTAAATTTACTGAGAAAATAATGTATTTTCGTTTTGACTCACCCTGTATTCAATATAAAAAAATTAGCAATATCAATTAGTTATGAAAATTTTGACAATAAATAAAAAAATATGGCATCAATAATCGATTGCGTTTGTGCTTATTGTTATTTATACAGTGAGTTGAACTTGTTACGATTTTCATATAAAATTGGTTAAGTATAACTTTGTAAATATCATGTATAACACATCATACATTTATATTTTTGTAATGGAGAAGTTAAGAAGATTTTGAATATAAAATAAAATACAGGGTTTTCCATTTTAAAAAACATAAGTTTGGTCTGCCACTATGTTATCGAACATCTTGTAACATTTTAATTAATTTTGAAGTGTGAAGCTTAAAGTTGGCTACAATTTTTGTTATTAACTTTTATTATCATCTATTACTATAACGGATCTACGGAGCTTTACCCCAATAATCAATCACCCTGTATTTGAGCATTCAACCAAATCTTATTTTAATCGGTATTTGTTAGCAATGGAACTACAACTCAAAATTAAGGAAGAATTTGTTGAAGGTAGCCACAGTTATATAGAGAGTCAGCTATTTACATCTTTAGATCATAAAGAGATGACTAATGAACCAGAAGAAGGTAGCTCAGGTAAGACAAATAAAAAAGTATACTAAACAGTGTAGTGAAATAAGTACTTATTAGCTGTGAAAGTAAAAGTTGAAACTAAGGAAGAGTTTGCTGAAGATGACCAAGAATGTAAAGAAACTCAGCTGATTACATCCCTAGATCTCAAAGATCTGAATAATGAACAATGTGAAGATAACTTAAACTTAGGTAAGAGAAGTAATGTTTTTTTATATATTTAATTCAATCTATAATAGGGAATTTGCATATTTTTGTTTTATTACACAGTATTGTTCAGTTCGTGTAAAAATAGGATTTCTAAAATTTCACACCTCAAAACCTCATAATAACTTAAAAGTACAAATTTAAAATCTTCTGTATATTTAAATCATTCCAACCGATCGAAAAAGCGTGTGAACCCTTGTGACGTCATATCATAATATTTTATAATGACAATTCTCATTATGACAACATAAAAATATATACCAGTTTGTTTAGATTGGAGTTTAATACCGTTTTTGAAGAAATAGTATTGAATTGTGTGTGTGTTTACTATGGAAAATACAAGTAAATATGTACTATACGTGTTGTTTGGTACCATTGTTTAAAAGTACAACCATAAAAACCCCCAATAAAATATTTATTAGATTACCAGTTGATAAGAAATAGCGTAAGTGGTCTCAAAGTCTACCTGTACGTGAAAATAAGTTTAAGTATTTAATGTCTGGTGTCTGCTTTAATAGTTGTTTTTAACAAATTAGGTGTATTTTGAACAAAAAGAAAATATAACTTTTGGTGTATTTTGGTAGATGTAAATTACAGATTAAATGATATTTTGGTACCTATACAATATCTTTCTGGAACTGGTTTTACTATAAAATTAAAATAAACTAATAATAATAAAGATTTGTGTTCATAATGGTTGCCTCAGGTTTTCTTAACATTCTGTTTTTAGATTCATTCGCTTATGTTGGATAATAAAAAAGTTAGGTACTTTAACAACTGGCCATGTTCGTCATCAGTACAGGATGTTTCTAAATAAGTGCGACAAACTTTAAGGGTTAATTTTACATGAGAAAATAATGACAATTTGCTTTATAATCATATGTCCGCAAACGCTTCGTTTCCGAGATACGGGAAGTTAAATTTTTTTTACAAACTGACGATTTATTTATTGCTTTAAAACCAGTTGAGATATGGAAATCAAATTTGGTGGGTTTTAAGACGTAGTTATTGCACATTTTTTGACATACAATTAAGAATTTAATATTCACCACTGGCGCGCAAACGGGTATTATGACCGATAATATTACACGTACGCACGCCAATGGTGAATATACAATTTTTAATTGTATGTTAAAAAATGTGCAATAACTACGTCTTAAAACCCATCAAATTTCATTTGCATATCTTAACTGGTTTTAAAGCAATAAATAAATCGTCAGTTTGTAAAGAAAAATTGAACATCCCGTATCTCGGAAACGAAGCGTTTGCGGATATATATGATTATAAAGGAAATTGTCATTATTTTCTCAGGTAAAATTACCCCTTAAAGTTTGTCGTACTTATTTAGAAAACACCCTGTACTGATGAGGAACATGGCCAGCTGTTAAAGTACCTAACTTTTTTATTATCCAACATAAGCGAATTAATCGAAAGACAAAATGTTAAGAAAATCTGAGGCTATATTTGGGTTTTAATTTCAGTATTTTATAAATGATAGAATAATCCACAGGGTGATGCGAACTTCGAGAAAAAAGCACAGTTTGATTCGGACACCCGGTATAGAATGGAAGTTTGCCTGTCTAGCAACAATATTATTACAGCGATATTGTCAATGAATAAGGCTATAACGTGGTAAAAAATCGCTTAAATCGGACAACAGGTTTAGGAAATTCGAAACATCAAAAATGACCAAATTTTTAGTGGATCGATTTTTTTGCACCGCAGTGTAGTTCACAGCATAGTCCAGAAAGCCACTGCGCATCCGCTAGGAAAAATATTCTAATTCGGATTTTTTGCACAATCTTACTCAAAAAGGACCCCTTTTAACAAATTTGCATGTTGCCAGGACCAAAAGTTGGTAAAAAATTTTTTAAACGTTTTTTTTTTTGTTTTTTTTTCCTAAAATTATTTTTTTGCATGAAACAAACTTTTTTTAGGTTGTTTGGATCATTCCAAACAGAAAAGATCTTTAGTGACTTTTCTCTAAAGTTAATAGTTTTTGACATGTATAAGCGATTAAAAATTGAAAAATTGCGAAATCGGTCATTTTTAATCCTCAAAAACTATGTGAAAAACTGAAAATTTGAATGTTGCCAAGGTAGGTAGATATTCTTTAAACATCGATTGATGAAATCCCGAAGAGTTTTTTGCAATACAATATCAAAAACCCCTTTGCTTTTTAATTGCCAATCAAGCGTGTGCGACACTATTTTCCACCGTTGCATGTGTATACAGTATGGTGCAAATGAAAGGAATAAATTCGTTATTTCGTAAACCGGTGACTTTAAGGAAAAATCCCAAAACAGGTCGGTTTTTATTTTTAAGTTATGATATTGGGGCATATATAGTATACTAGTGACGTCATCCATCTGGGCATGATGACGTAATCGATGATTTTTTTAAATAAGAATACGGGTCGTGTGCTGGCTCATTTGAAAGGTTCTTCAATTCTCTATTCAGTAATATAAACATGTACATAATTATTTATACAGGGTGTCCAAAAAATTTTTATTAAATTAAATCATTTGGCAAATTGACAAAAAAATTAAATTATTGGACACCATGTATAAATAATTATGTAAATGTTTATATTACTGAATAGAGAATTGAAGAACCTTTCAAATGAGCTAGCACACGACCCCTATTCTCATTTAAAAAAATCATCGATTACGTCATCACGCCCAGATGGATGACGTCACTAGTATACCATATATGTCACAATATCATAACTTAAAAATAAAAACCGACCTGTTTCGGGATTTTTCCTTAAAGTCGCCGGTTTACGAAATAACGAATTTATTCCTTTCATTTGCACCATACTGCATACACATGCAACGGCGGAAAATAGTGTCGCGCATGCTTGATTAGCAATTAAAAAACAAAGGAGTTTTGAATGTTGTATTGCAAAAACTCTTCGGGATTTCATCAATCGATGTTTAAAGAATATCTACCTACCTTGGCAACATTCAAATTTTCAGTTTTTCACATAGTTTTTGAGGGTTAAATGGCCGATTTCGCAATTTTTCAATTTTTAATCGCTTATATGTCAAAAACTATCAACTTTAGAGAAAAGTCACTAAAGACCTTTTCTGTTTGGAATGATCCAAAAAACCTAAAAAAAATTTGTTTCATGCAAAAAAAATAATTTTAGGAAAAAAACAAAAAAAAATGTTTAAAAAATTTTTGACCAACTTTTGGTCCTGGCAACATGCAAATTTGTTAAAAGGGGCCCTTTTTGAGTAAGATTGTGCAAAAAATCCGAATTAGAATATTTTTCCTAGCGGATGCGCAGTGGCTTTCTGGACTAAGCAACTGTTTAAAGATTTATAAAATTGAAATACACCATAAAATGGTTATTTTACAACAAATAAACGAATATCAAACGTAATTAACACAATAATTAATTACAAATTATAATGATATGACATCATGACAAATGAGGGCGTGTTTTTGGCTGGCTGCTATAATTTGAATTTTCCCTCGATCCCTTAAATCGTCTTTAGGGACCAAACGAAACACAAAAACAACTTCGTTTTCTTTGATATATATTTTAAATTATGTTCTGGTGTGATTTATAGCATTTTTTCTTCGAATTTAAAATTTTATTCGAGTTCCCTATTATTTACTTTTAGACTAAGAAATAAAATGGTTTCGACACTCCCACTGCCTGGTCGCTGTAAAATTTCCATTGCTAGAGCCTAATCTTCAAAACTTATACCTAACATGAAATTTTCGATTTTGAGTTTTGGCAACAAATATGGTGAATTTAAACATTATAAACAATCTCACGTCACGGAAAATGTCTCCACTGATATAGCGTTGCGTATTATAGTTTGTAGCTGAAGATATGTATTTACTATCAAAAAACATACTTGTGCAAGCAGGAAGTTTTATATGTTTGAGATTATTTTTAATGTAAAAGTTTAAATTAAGCATTTTTAAGGCATATTTCAAATGTCTTATTTATCAGATGTCGTATTTTGTAAATAATATTTGTTGCCAAAACTCAAAATCAAAATTTCAGGTTATAGGTTTTAAAGATTAGGTCCTAACAATAGAAATTTCATAGTGACTGGATAATGAAAGTGATAATATATTAACATAATGTGTGTACAAATTTCCCATACATATGTATAGTGTAAAAATATTCACCTTATTTCCAACCTTGGGCCTGTCTCTTCAAACCAGTTTGTTGCACCCTGAACGAAAGACAGCAACAAGTTCCTCAAAAACTAGTAGTCTTTTAGCAACCATCGAAAAAGCGGATCGCTAAGAAAGAGCTTGCGATCCGTATAATTTTATTCTATTCATTAACATGTTTAACTACTACCTATCATCAGTGGCCAAGGTAACGTTGGCCGTTAGTGGTTATAGTGTTTAGTGTTCGATCAATTGAGAGGCTGTACCTGTAAGTACAAAAAATCAAACATATATGATAATTCAACGTCAAACTAGTCAAAGTCGCGGTGTTGCCATCCCTTTGAAAGCGGTTGACCACTCCAACAAGGTTTTTTAAAATTGCACTGTATAAACTCTATTCATACGAACAAACTGCTAACTCCTATCTATATTCCAGATTGTTATCTGTTCTTTTGATATTTTAATAAACTTATATTTTGGTTCTACATAAACAACATTGTTTTACCAATATATTTGCTATCCTTATCCCTTGTCAAGGGAAATCCTTTCAGGTTCTGTATTGCCCAGCTGGTCCTTCGAAACAAGAAGATATCTCGAAAACATGTGTGCGTTAAACTTTGATCGAACCAGCCGAGTTTCGCTACCTAAAATACCTGTTTGAACCCGTCCAGTCATGTCTAATAAGAACCTAGTTTCTAATTTTGTTTGCTAATTTCTTATTAGACAAGATTTTACCATAAAAATTTGTATCTTATTACAATTCTAACAAGAAAGTACTGTTTTTTACCACAAAATTTGTTTTATAAATTGTTTGTAAAAAATTTACATTGTACAGTTCTACTTTATTGTAAAATTATAACTACGGATTAGTTCAGGATATTTTCGTTATATGTATATATAAAAAAAAGTTTATTAATAGCAAGCTGAAAATTTGTTAATACCTTAACGGTGTCTAGTCGGGCAAATTTTGATGTACGGGAACACTGGGACAGAAGAAGTTTTAATTGTGGTACAGATTACAGGTTTCGAACGTCAGACTACGAAAACGTCCCATGTATTTTGTCTCGCAAAGCTTCGAATTGATTTGTTACCCTTTCATTAAACTCTCATGCAAAAATCAGACTGCTATTTATCATCAACATAATTCCTGTCATTTGACATGTTCTACATGTCGGACTTATTATAGTGCACAACATATTTGTAGGACAAATATTTTTTCATATATTATATAAAGTTTGCTATTGAATAAACTTGCAAACAACCTGCTAGTTTTCACAATCATAAACTTGTCAGGATGACAAATTCCACAGTTAAAATCATGTTCCACAGTTAAAACTTCCCTGTTCTAGTGTTCCCATACATCAAAGTTTGTCCGACTAGACACCGTTAAGCTATTAGAAAATTTTCAGCTTACTATTAATAAACTTTTTTTTGGTATACGTGATCCAGGATTAAGTGTAATTATACAAAAAATTTCAAAAAGAGAAGCACACAGAGTTACAGTTAAACTTTGGGAAATTCAAATGCATTAAAAAAATGTTACCAATTAGCTTGGTTTATACATGATAATCGACTAACATGGGAACAGCGTATTGTTTTGAACACATGTCAAAAAATAGCTCCAGCAGTGGGCATGCTTGGAAGAATTGTGAAATTTATTTAAGTATTCCTCAGCGTAAAATAGTCTACTACTCTTTAAAAATTCACATTTATCATACCTAAGTATGGTTTGGGGTAATGCAAATCGAAAGTAGCTTCATTCTGTTATGGTGTTACAGGACAAGGTTGTTAATATGTATTTCAACTATCAAGACTTCATCCAACTGAGGACCTGTACTATCAGAGCAGAGAGGAAGTCTTAACATTGAAATGTTCAAATGATAAAAATCATTTTTCCGGGTTATAGCGCCATCTATCTACAATTTCAAAAAAATTCTTGAATAAAAGTTACTTATTTTTACGGAAGGAATCCAAATCCGCAATAAATAATGGGGGTTCCTATTTATGATTTTAAAGTAGTCCTCTCCAACCACTACCATGGGGTGGAGTGGGGGTCGTGTTTGGTGTCATTCAATAGATTTTTGAAAAATATTGAACTCACGATTTTCAGTTTTTCGATATGATGTACATTTCGCGAAATATTCGACCGAGCGCTAATTTGGTCACACACTGTATATGGTTTTAGCTACATCACCCCATGAAAATCGTCAGATTATATCTTTTTCGTAATCCTTAAAGGATCCTTGAAATTGAAACTCATTTGTGACTCACCCATTTCCTTACGCCCCACTCAAATTGTCAGAATATTGAAATATACACTGTTCTTCATGTAAGCTCTGGTGACGTGTATGCGCTATATGACTATTTATAGATTAGTGATGTTGGACGCGTAAGCGCGCTTTGTGTGTATTATTAAAGCGGAGCTGAAAGATATAACTTACTTTGTCTTAACCTGATGTGCTCGAATTTTTGTAGGATAGATTATTTCACTATTCTGACGGACTGCCCTCAACGCAAGCCCCTGTATTAAGAGTTGACATATGGTTGGAGTACATTACAAGGTACAAGGTTTCTTCCCATGTCCTTTTTTGGTGCGTTTAAGTAACATGCAAAAGCCCCCTTGGGTTCCCCTACCATTAGGTTCTAGAAACATATTTGGACGTATGGTTTAAACTGAGTATACATTTTGGAAATGTTGGAAAAGCTGGTAGTTTTTACTTGGTTTTAACCCCTTAAAGGCGGGTTGACATTACTAGTGAATAACGGACGTAGCTCACGCTTACGTATTTTGCACGTGCTATTGTTAGATATTTTATTATCTATTTACAAATGTACTGCTCGAGTTTGAAAATAGATAATAACATATCTAACAATAATAGCACTTGCAAAATACGTAAGCGTGAGCCACGTTCGTTATTCACTAGTAATGTCAACCCGCCTGAATGTACACATTGATTTTGAAGTTTCGGTCAAAAAACGATCGAATTTTTTTAAAGTGAAAATGTTGTGTTTATGTATAATTAAATTGAAAAAAAGTATTTTTAGTGGCGTAGCACCTTTACTTTACCTGGGAATGAGGCGAGTTAATAAATTTTATTTTCTTCATAATCCTCCTCCTCTATCTGTTCTCCTTCGTAAGGATGTAGTGGCGTCATTGACTATTTCTATCCAATCCTCTCTCTCCTGTACGTGTTGTTTTGCTTCGGAGAACGAGTAACCAGGCATGTCCCTTATTTGGTCCGACCATCATAATGGAGATCTTTCTCTGGATCTTCTGCCCTCTACGTTGCCTTCAACTATCATTCGTTCCATGCCTTCTCTTCTTCTAGTTATATGTCCAAAATATCTCAGTATATTTTGGTTGATAGTTGTGGTGAGTCTAGTTTTTATGTTAAGTTCGGCTATACATATACAAATAATCCATATAAAATCTCTATATACAGGGTGTTTCATTAGCAATTGTCCATATAGTAACTGGAGAAACCTTAGCACAAAATACGAAGATTTAACCTAAAACACTTAAATAAAATGTGGTTCCTTACTGAGTTACAGGGTGTTTTATCTAAAAATTTAAAAACTATTTTTGTTCAGAATTTTGAAACTCTTCGACGTATCCTTTTCATACTTGGCAGGAAGTATAGGTAAAGTACAAACTACTAAATTATGTTAAACAAACGTTTCTGGCTATTACCAGAGGCGTACGACGGGGGAAATTGAATGGTTGACCCTTTCCAAATTCTACGCCACTGGCGGAATTGCTAATTTAGTTCAATTTTTGGATTCTCCAATACTTTCTATGAAAACAATATACTCTTCATTCGTAACGATAAAGTCATTAGTTTTCGAGATATTTGAAGTTAAAAATGAAATGGCACCGTTATTTGGCTTCATTTATGATATGATTCATATGATTAATATTTAAAAACTATTTGTACCCAGTACTTTAAAACTATTTGACGTATCCTTATCATACTTGGCAGAAAGTGTAGGTACTATACACCCTCCTAAATTTCCTTAAATAATCGTTTCTGGCTACTACAAGAGGCGTACACGACAGGGGAAAGTGACTGGTTGACCCTTCCCAAATTCTACGTCACTGACGGAATAGCTATTTTATTGTAATTTTTAGATTTTTCAATACTTTTTATGTAAATAATATACCTTCAATTAGTATCGATAAAATCATTAGTTTTCGAGATATTTGAAGTTAAATATGAAGCGACACAATACAATAATCAAAATAACTTGTGTAGTTTCATTTTTAACATCAAATATCTCGAAAACTATTGACTCTATCGTTACCAATGAAGAGTCTATTATTTACATAGAAAGTATTGTAGAATTTCATATATGTTAGTAATTCACCCAGTGACGTAGAATTTGAGAAGGGTCAACCATTCACTATCCCCTGTCGTACGCCTCTGGTAGTAGCTAGAAACGTTTATTTATGATAATTTAGTAGGATGTATAGTAGCCACACTTTCTTCCAAGTATGAAAAGGATACGTCGAATATAGGAATAAGGAACCACATTTTATTTTAAGTGTTTTAGGTTAAATATTCGTATTTTGTGCTAAGGTTTCTCCAGTTACTATATGAACAATTGTTAATGAAACACCCTGTATAAGGCATAAAATAGTTCTAAGAATAAAAAAACACGATTCACTATAGACTGCTTCATTTGCACTAACGCTTTGTATGAGAATAAAATACTGAAAATTCTACAAAATTCAATTCATATCGATTGTCAATGGTTCGGACTGCAAGTTGTTAGAAAATAAATCTTATTTTACAATGTCTTATCACTGACTGGGCAATAAAAAAGGTATCTATGTACCGCTGTTTAGTACCTACAGATTTTTAACAATTCAACAAAATTCATTAGATACAACAACAAAAGTTATTAGATAAATAAATATCATTTTACAATGACAACACAGTCTTGGCAATAAAAAAAGGTATATAGATGTAAAAGAAGAAATGTAGAAAAGATTTTACCGCTATTTAGATATTTATACGCTTGTATACAAATAATACCAACTTCGCAAGTGCTTGAAAAATTGAAAGATTAAATGGTCGCTCGTGTCAAAGTCGAGCGCGTACATTAAGAGTATGGGCGCAAATATTTTACGGCTATCCCTACTTTTTCTGTTTATACACGGAAAATGAGGTGAAGTAAAATTCTCACTGGTATGGATATGTAAACGTTACTTGATAATGTCATCACTCACTTTAAAGAGACGGCTTTTGAATGTTCTTGGATAACTGTTACTTGTTACTTTCTTAAATTATTAATTCAGTTAATTAATATGATATTTTTTTCACTATGTATTTAGTGATTGTAATAATTTATATACTGTACAACAAAAACTAATACTCAATCGAGAAAAGAGAAAAAGTGATTTTTTTAATAATATATTGTTACTATGGAACGCTTACAATTTTGAACATCTTTAACAACAAAATACTTGGATCAGAGAATACAGTGATGAGCGCGCTAATAACCGGCAAAATAGCATAAAAGATGAAAAACGTATTAAGTTTTCAGATAAACAGAAATAAAACTAGTCGAGCTGGGAAATTTAGCGATATTAACCTATTAATTTAGATCATATTGATTGTTTCCCACTTTTAGACGTATCGGACGAGTTTGGCAAACACCACTGTCACAGTGACAGTTTTAGTTGACATACTCCTCCATCTCACAACTTAATACGTTTTCCATGTTTTGTGCTATTTTGCCGGTTATTAACGCGCTCATCACTTTATATTTATATCCTGGTGTATTCTCTACTTGGATCTTCCATAAATAATAAACAATAAATAGCATTTTATTAATTTCACGTCTTAAATCAATTATTTATCAAATACACTATCAATATTATTTAATCAACAACTCAAAATATTCCCGATGCCATGTCAAATATTTGACAAATATTTAAAATTGTCACTGTCTTGTCACCATATTCTATTCGACTCAGTGCATTTATGACAAAGATAGCGAATGTTCGATTTGGAAAATATCACCACGGACATGGTGTCCATTTTTTTCGAATCCTGAAAAAACTAATAAATATTTTTAAAAAATTTAAACACAGACTGAAATACTAAATTATTATCGAGGGCCGAAAGTCCCTTAGAATAAATAAAAAGTTTCTTTTGAACGAGATATTTGAAATGAAATATCACATTGCATATTCTATTATTTTTTCACCCCTGTAACTTATTAAAATAAACATTATAGAAGTTTTCAGCCCTCGGTAAGAACATAATCTTTCATTCTGCGTTTAAATTTTTCAAAAATACTTATTAGTTTTCTCAGGATTCGAAAAAAATGAATCACATTTAAATAGCATTGGATTCGAATTATTGTACCCATCCCCTTAACGTACATTAAGGGGTTAACTTAAAAAAATCAAATTTAGGATATTTTTGTTTAACAATAAAACACTGAAAACATTTGTTTTACATACCTCCACAAATTCGAACTTAAAAAGACTTATATTTTGCATATTTCTGTATACTCTGTATTTTTCGATTTATTAATTTGCATAGATTCTCATAAAGACGGCTTAAGAACTTTATTTTGAATATGAAGAATTTGAAACTGTTCAATAAAATAATGATTATGATCTAGATCTAGAAGGTGAAGTGCGTATATACAATCCGTTTTTCTATTCTTGAAATACTTTTTGTGCTCAGCTATCCGCTTGTCAAAGGTTCTGCCAGTTTGACCAATGTAAGTTTTTGGACAGTCACCCACATGTCAGTTTGTAAACATCACTCTGTAATTTCTGTCTCTTTCTTTTTCAGTTTCCTATTTTTAACATGTACACTTGTAATTGTCAATAATTATTGTGTGCTTTTTGTGTTGTCATTCAATATTCTGTTTTGATATTACAGGTCATGTGGTGCAAGTCGACGAGTTATATAATGGAACTAGTTAGCTATTTTTTTCTAATTATTGATGTAATTAACTAACCATCACTACAAAGCATTCTCTAAAATTCATTTGATCTTTCGTTTATATTTTAGGTCTTTCTTACAAGAAGAACCGAATGGAAATTATGAAAATTTTACCTGACGATTCATTTAGTAAAAACCAGAAAAGTCTGAACTCGGAAGAAGTGACAATAAATAATTCTATTTGTTCTAAAGATTTTAATTACAAAAATGATGTAAACGAACATATGAACATCGAAGCTGGAGAAGGATGGGAGATGAACAAATGTGAAATTTGTTTTAAGCAGTTTACTACAACAGGTTATTTGAAAACACATTTGAGAATACATACTGAAGAAAAAGCTTATCAGTGTGAAATTTGTTTTAAGCACTTTAGTAGCTCAAGCAGTTTGAAACAGCATTTGAGCGTGCATACTGGAGAAAAGCAACACAAGTGTGAAATTTGTTTTAAGCCGTTTTCTCAGCAAAGTAATTTAAAACGACATATGAGAGTTCACACTGGGGAAAAACCTTACCAGTGTGAAATTTGTTTCAAATCATATACTGAAAAATCCGTATTAAAAATTCATTTGAGATTGCACACTAGAGAAACGCCTTACAAATGTGAAATTTGTTTTAAGCAGTTTGCTCAGAAAACTTTTTTGAATAATCACATGAACATTCACACGGGAGAAACACCTTACAAGTGTGAAATTTGTTTTAAACAGTTTTCTCAGCAAGGTAATTTAAGACGACATATGAGAGTGCACACTGGGGAAAAACCTCACCAGTGTGAAATTTGTTTAAGGCAGTTTACTCAAGTTGGTAGTTTGAAAGACCATTTGAGGTTGCACACTGGAGAAACGCCTTACAAGTGTGAAATTTGTTTCAAATCGTTCATTCAAGCACCCGAATTGAAAAATCATGTGAGAGTACACACAGGAGAAGAGTACAAATGTGAAATCTGTTTTAAGCAGTTTAGTGCCTCAAAGAGTTTGAAACAGCATTTGAGCGTGCACACTGAGGAAAAGCCTTACAAGTGTGAAATTTGTTTGAAAGAGTTTTCTCGGAAAGGCAATTTGAATGAACATTTGAAACTACACACTGGAGAAACACTTTAATAGTGAAATTTGTTTTAATCAGTTTAGCAAACAAAGTACTTTGAAAAGATATTCGTTCATTTGGAAGAATAAGGTTACATCTCAAATTGTTAAATTGATTGCATCAGTAGCTTCCAAATAATGGGGGCTATGATGTATCGTTTACGTAAAATGATTACATACATGTGAGTTCAGAATTAGGTAGGTACATCAGATTACAGTGCACAAAACATAATGTGTAAAACGGTATGATGTAGCAAGAAAATTGCATAAAATGTTATTTACGGTTCAGTCATGCCCTGGCTGTCTGTTAATCCATGTAAATATAACTTTTTGCTTTGTGTTTTAAGTTCAATGTTTATATTTTTAAAAGATGAATTTTGTAAATCTGTTATTATGAACTTAATGCTGTGGCAGAAAGGCATAATTTAAATCTAGAGCGACGTCAGTTACGAGATGGATTACGAGACACCAATAATCCGTTTGACCAGATATTTACAGTGAGGCAGATCCTTGAAAAAACCCTAGAGTTCGGCGTCGACACCCACCGCATATTCGTGGACTTCAAAGCCGCATACGACTTAGTCAATAGAGGTAAACTTCTACTTGCTATGGTAGAATTTAAAATACCGCTTCATCTTGTCCAATTAACTGAACTTACGCTCACAGGAGCAGAGAGCGTGGTAAAGATCCAGAACGATTTCTCAATACCCTTCCATGGACTATCGTGTCTCTTATTTAACCTGGCATTACAAAAAAATAATTCGAGAGTCCCAAATTAATACGAATGGTACTATCTTTAACAAATCAGTACAAATTGTCGGATACGCAGATGACATAGACATCATAGGTAGATCTAAAGAATCTCTAACTGAAGCATTTCGGTCGTTTAGAGCATCTGCACAGAGAATGGGGCTAAAGATAAATGTTCAAAAGATCAAATATATGTGTTGCACTAGGTCAAGCAACCCGGCACCTACAAGAATAATAATTGACGACCTAGAACTAGAAGGTGTCGACACCTTCATATACTTAGGCTCGCTGCTAACTAAAGATAACAATGTCAGTGAAGAAATTAAAAGAAGAATAGTGCTCGCCAATAAGTGCTACTATGGCTTAAGAAGACAGATGGCCTCAAAAATACCTAGAAAAATTAAATTGACTGTCTACAAAACACTAATAAGACCAGTGCTAACATATGGCTCAGAAACTTGGTCACTTACTCAAAATGACCAAGAACTGCTCAAACGTTTTGAGCGAAAAATTTTAAGACGAATATATATCGTGGCATAAAAGAACAAGGTTTGTGGCGCAGGCGTTACAACTTTGAGTTGTATAGAAATTTTGGAGAACCTGACGTTGTACAATTCATTAAGGTAGCACGCCTTAGATGGATAGGTCATGTAATCAGGCGAGAGGAAGATGCCATAGTCAGAAAAGCTTTTGATCGAAGAGGGCCGATAGGATAACGAGCAAGAGGAAGACCCAGACTTAGGTACCAAGACAACATAGAAACTGATTTAAAATCTATTGGAATTAGAGCATGGAGAAGAGTTGCCAGAGACAGAAGCGAATGGAGGATTGTTGTGAAGAAGGCTTTGGATCATGAAGAGCTGTAACGCCACTGATGATGATGATGATGAGTAATCCGTTTGAAACAGACGACCAGGTTTTTATGAAATATTTCAGTGCCAAAAACTATTACTGTGAGATAAAATTAAATAAAACATTGTAATTACTAATAGATTAAGAATCTTATTATATTTTTTATGTTTTGTGATACCTAAAGTTAAAAAGTTAATGGACTAACCTCATGTTAAGTTTTTATGCTTCTTTTATACAATGCTTTTTCGTCTTTATTTCATTGTATTTACTGAAAAAATAATACATTTATTTGAGATTTGATGAAACAAATAAATTTTGCGAAAGCTTGATATTAACAAAGAGTTTTTTATCCTGCCCTTTAACTTAATGACTGCAACCTCCAAATACAGATAACAGACAAAGAATTCAGTTACTTCATCCATTTAGTGAAGACGTTTCGTTTACAAATCTATAAACATCATCAGTTCATCTACATTCATGATGTATGCTATACTAGGATGTTTACAGATTTGTAAACGAAAACATCAGTAAATGATAAAATAGCCGAATTCTTTACCCTTATTATTCACCGTCTATATCAAATAAAGATCACTCGAAAGTGGTGGGTTTTTCGATCAACAGGTAGAGAATAAAAGACAAAGAATTCGGCTACTTCGCCCCTATCAGTAAACATCATCAGTTCATCTACAAATGAGTTTGATAAGAAACAAACATCCATAGAGATATAAAAATGCAACAGTTGTTACCTTAAAAATATATCAACTAACAAGATTTAGGTAATGTAGCTAGTCAAATGAACCATTGAAAATGTAAGATATAAACATTTATTAACGAAGAACACAAACCAAGAGTCACACTTCCAAATATTTTAATAGCATTAAATTATAATTAGCATTAAATATTTGGAAGTGTGACTCTTGGTGAACACAGTTTTTTGCAATTATTTTTTTATGTAGGTACACTTGTTCTCTTGCTGTTGAAATAATTTTTAAATGTTTACTGTACTTAGTTTTTTACAAACTTGATGTTTATATTTATATTTTCGATGTTTCATTAGACTAGCTACATTACTTAAATCTTGTTAGTTGATATCTTTTTAAGGCAAGAACTGTTGCATTTTTATATCTATATGGATGTTTGTTTCTTATCGAACTCATTTGTACAAAAACTGATGATGTTTACTAATTAGTAAACATCATCAAATATACAAGAGAAGGTTAATGAGGCGAGTTAATAGTAAAATCAAGGTAGGAAGCATATATCGGTATGTCTCGCAACAAGGATGAAAAAAACGTATGTGTTATGTATAAGACGGAATGCAACCATAGACACATGTTTCTGACTCATTAGTCGTCATCAGTACGGTATATCCAAGTTAGAATACGTGTATGTTAGCTTGGGAAAGGATCATTACAGGAGCAATGCAACCAATTTGTGGCAATAACGTATGGCCTAAAAGTTTTGGCACAAAATTCATTGGCTTTAATTTTAACAAAAACAAAATAATATCATGTTGCCTTTGAAAACAATAGCTTGTTTATATTGTCTTCTCTCAGTTAAGATTTATTTATTTTGAAATTTTCGCTTTAAGATGTATAGTGCAGTTACTGAAGGTGGATAGGAGCTATTACCTCCGATTTCGTTAAACCTCCATCGATTTGCATGAAAATTGGTGAGTGGTTAGAGGATATCTCAAGGAACAAAGGTGACATGGTGTCAACTTGCGCTTCTACCCTAGGGGTGGATGCCACCTCTTCTCGGGGGTGAAAATTATTTTATTAAGAGTAACCCCATAATTCGATAGAAGGACAAAATCTAAGCAAACTTTGTTAAATAAAGTTATTAAAATAAATCAAAACTTTTTGAGTTATTACAGATCAAATATTTTAATTTTTCTTGAGAAAAATGCATGTTTTTAACCTATCTTTCACAAATGACTCAAAAACTATAAGTTTTACAAAAAAGTTAATATTACCAAAATTGAAGCTAATAAAAAACGCAATAAACTTCTTACTAGAAAAACCTTTTAATGTTAACTTAAAGTGAGTTATACATAGGTAATTGAATGTATGTTTTTTTCGGCGAGTACCCAAATCAAAGTATTCAAGCTTAAATAACGGAAAAATAATGCATTTGAAAACATAAACTTATTAAACAGTTGTCAAAGCACTTAGAAATATCTATCAAATGAGCTCCCGAACGAGTCAATAGCATTAAAATTTATGCTCTAAAAATTTTTCAAAATTTATCTTTTAAAAATTTTTCCAAAAAATGTTATGTTTAAATGTCAATAACTCGCTTAATTCTTACGATATCAGGGTCGCCTAAAAACTGTTATACCAAGGACTATTAAACCACGTTGAACTTAATATTGTAGGCCCCTTACTTTTTTAAAAAGAAAAGGTTAAATGGCTCTGGTTACATGGTTCTCGCATCAAAATTTAAGCTTTAAACGTTTCTATCTCGGTTATTTTTTACCCTACAGAAATAGTACAAAAGATAAAATATTTGATGTAGACGAAACTAAAATTTGGTTATATTTCATTTTTTACGTATATTGAGTATTTTTGGAGTTATTAACAAAAGAATAATATGAAAATTACGATAATTTTAAAAATTCTGATTTTTTTTTTCAAAAATATGCATTCTAAACAGGTCAAAATCTTTCAAATAATTACTTATGCTAATATAAAGAAATTATTTTAAGGATTAGGTACTATAAATTTAAATTTTTGTGGAAATGGCATATGTTTTATTTTTCACTTTTTCCTAAAAAATTCTAACGGGTTCTCTTATTTTCATCATAACTTGCTTAATTTTGATGCTATTAACTTCTTCTGGAGCTCATTTGATAGGTATTTAAAAGTACTTTGACAAGTGATTAAAAGGTATATTTTATAAAATGCATCGTTTTCCCGTTATTTAAGATTGAATACTTAGATTTGAATACTCGTCGAAAAAAATATACATTCAGTTACGCATAACTCACTTTGAATTAACATTAGTTTAGTTTTTTAGGTGAGAAGTGTAATCAATTTTTTATTTCTTCGATTTTGGCAATAATAACTGTGTAAAAGCTTACAGTTTTTGAGTTATATGTGAAAAACAGCTTTAAAACATGCATTTTTTACGAAAAATAAAATCTTTGATCTTTAATAACATAATAACTCAAAAAGTATTGATTTATATTAATAACTTTGTATAACAAATTTTGCTTAGAATTTGTCGCTCTATCGACTTAAGGTATTATTTTTAATAAAACAATTTTCGCCCCTCAGGAAGGGGTGGCATCCACCCCAAGAATAAAAGCGAAAGTTCGCCTTATGTCACCTTGGTTTCTTGAGGTATCCTCTAACTGCTCACCAATTTTCATGAAAATCGATGAAGGTTCAACGAAATCAGAGGTGAAAACCTTCAGTGACTGCACTAGTAGTATAAATTGCAAATAAGAAAAAGTATCTACAAGTTGGTTGGGCGAGCACTCAAAGCTGAAATCTGTCGAATATTTCAGAGTGAAAAAAAATCACGCAGAACCATTTGAAGAGAGGAGAAATATAACGGGCCAAGTGACAAAATACACAATCGAGAAAAATGAGTTTTTATCAGGAAACGGAACACTATACTCAACGGCGGACGCTATTTCTGTTGAATTTATTTAGAGCTGTTTCCAATGCTCCAACTCTGTCACTTGGCCCATAATACAGGTTAACGGCATTATTTCATAGACTATTATAATGGAAAAAATAGAAATATTGATTTTTTGTCACTTGGCCCGTTATATACAGTATGTCCCTGTAAGTTGTATCCATATGGAAAACTTTTTTATTATTAATTTTACGAAAAAAAGTTATTCTTCATAAAAAGTTCTGCATGGTCCAAAACCTAAGATTCAACCATCAGATATCAAATTTTATGAATATTATACGAGGTATGTCAAAAAGTTTGAATTTCACTCAAGAGTAAAGTAGCTTTATTTTTCACAATATTGAAAATTGCTATTATGAAAAGTTGTTTGGAATTAAAAACTATATTCTAATATGCAGTTACATCCTTCTAATTGAAAAAAATTTTTTTTTGAAAAATTATGGATAACTAACATTATTTTCAGTAATTTTAATTCTAATAACTCTTTTATTATTAATTTTACGAAAAAAGTAATTCGTAATAAAAAGTTCTGCATGGTCTAAAATACTCTAAAACCTAAAATACAACCATCTTATGTCAATTTTATACGAGGTTTGTCAAAAAAGATAAATTTAGATCAAAAGTAAAGTACCTTTATAGTGCAAAATATTTCAATAAGAAGGATGTAATTACATACTGAAACATGGTTTTTAATTCTTAATAACTTTTCATAATAACAATTTTCGATATTGTGAAAAATAAAGGTATTTTACTCTTGAGCCAAATTCATATTTTTTGACATACCTTGTATAAAATTGATAAAATTTGACATAAGATGGTTTTATTTTAGGTTTCAGACCATGCAGAACTTTTTATTAAGAATCACTTTTTTTCGTAAAATTAATAATAAAAGAGTTATCAGAATTGAAATAACTGAAAATAAAGTTAGTTATCCATAATTTTAAAAAAAAAAATTCAATTAGAAGGATGTAATTGCATATTAGAATATAGTTTTTAATTCCAAACAACTTTTCATAATAGCAATTTTCAATATTGTGAAAAATAAAGCTACTTTACTCTTGAGTGAAATTCAAACTTTTTGACATACCTCGTATAATATTCATAAAATTTTATATCTGATGGTTGAATCATAGGTTTTGGACCATGCAGAGCTTTTTATGAAGAATGACTTTTTTCGTAAAATTAATAATAAAAAAGTTTTTCATATGGATACAACTTACAGGGACATACTGTATATCCACTCTTCATTATAGAACAATAACGGAGTGCAAACAGGAAATTCCATAGCTGAATCTACCAAAATGTGAAAGACGGAGTGCAATTACTGCACATAAGTCACAAAGATTGCTGAGAGAGCAAAAAACCTGCTTGGAATAGAGCTTGACACGTCAATACAAATCTTAAGAGTACGATATCGTTGGAATTGAGGAGGAATGGTCTTAAAAATCGAAAGAGACGCAAGTGCCCAAAATATTCTCAAGCGCAACTCTCATCATACTATTACTCAAGAGATACCCAAAACTGATTATACAACACCAAATAGCGTTTGTTCGTAGTAATTTGCGTCTAGTAGGTGGAGAAGAATGGCCCACTCCACATAATTTGATAGTATAGTTAGTTAATCATTAAGTTGTAATTTATGATAACTGTTTCAATAAATTTCTTCATTAACAAAAACATTCTATAAATATTTTGTCCCAAAACCTTTAGGACATACGTTAATGTTTCCTAGCCCTGCCGATTCCAGAGCAACAACGAACACATCCACGGAGGAAGCTACAGCTACCTGAAGAAAGGAAGGCCAAATGTTTAGAATGTCTCAAGTAATCAATGTTTAGAGTGTTTCAAACAAGGAAAGGTTAACATAGACCTATTCTAACTTGGCTCTACAGTAACTGATAATAACTAATGAGTCGGAGACACGTGTATGCCGTTGCATGCCATCTTAAACATACTGTATTTTTTCCATCCTTATTGCGAGACATTCTGATATATATACTTCCTACCTTGATTTTACTGCCAACTCGCGTTAACCATGAGGAAGTGGTTCAAGCACTTCAAAAAATAAAGAAAGAAAAAGAACCAGAGGATATATTCCTGGGGAAGTGTGGAAGGCATTAGGAGAGACAGGAACAAGTTGGCTAACAGGTTTATTTAATAGAATTATGGAAGTTAGACAAATGCTAAACGAACAGAGAAGCAGTATATTCGTACCTGTTTTGAAAAACAACAAGGGAGATATACAACAATGTACAAACTACAGGGTCATAAAACTACTTAGTCACATCATTAAAATATGGGAGAGGCACAGTAGGTACTCAGTTCTTTATACTCAATAGTTTTATCAGTAAACCAAGAAACTGCAGGGTAATATTCCCTGGTAAATACTTAATGTATCGTGATGATGTAGTGTTAGTAGGAAATAGTGAAAGCTACTTAGAACAAAAACTCATTTTATGATAAATATATTGAAGTCTATTGTTACAAAAAAATTACTAACAAATTATGTAGGTACTAAACAACCATGTACGTATAAACACAGTCTGTGTTTATACGTCCATGTAAACAACTAATTAAACTAAAAATCACTTAAAAATTAAACACTAAACTAATTATTAAACTAAAAATCAAATACAAAAATACAAGTCTAACACACAAACAACTTGGTTTCACAAATAATATAATTATCATAACACATACATAAACATAACCTATCTAAACGGCATGTAATTTTAGTTTAGCCAATTTTAAAAATTACATTTACGCAAAAGAAATTATATATGAAGGTAGGCAACTCGTTGGATATCGATGATACATCATACCGATTTAACATAAATGTGTTATTGGAGATTACAACCTGTAATTCGAGTTTACAGTATGTAATCACTTCACGTAAACGATACATCGATAGCCCCCAATGTCTTCTACTATAGAAAAACTAGTTACGTGTGTAAGTCACTACCCAGGTACACTAGTCAGAGAGATGGCAGATGCATATCTTTGGTTTTCGCTACAGAACATTATTCGTTCGTATAATAAGTTACCCACAAATATCAGAGACTGCAAGCTAGAAAGATTTAAAACTGAATTAAAAGAGTTACTTCTTACTAACTACTATACTAATAGATAACTTTAATTTAATACAATTCTTTAATGAATTTATATAAAAAATTTAACCTGCTGTGTAAAATAGTCTATTTTTTGTTATGTGATCAATTAATAATGGTCTCTTGCGTAAGCAGTCATCCAGCCGCACGAATTTATATATTAAATATTAAAATTATAATGAACAAAATAAAAAAACATAATTACTTTTACTATTAATTCTGTGTATTATTTCAGTAATCAGGTTACAATAATAATATTTCAGTTCATAATTTGTGTTTTTCTAGATAAATATCTATTTTTCTCGTCTTGTATATTTCACATACACCAATTTTATCAGAAAAGTACAAGTTTCAAACCGCGAGAGAGCGCTACCGACGAAACTCACAGCCAATACATATAGATTAGGCCAGGTCTGAAAAATGGCGTAACGCGGAGCAGTTCGGGTCGGTGGTCTATCTATCTCTCTCTAGCATATGATGTCCGCCGCCTCTGTGTTTGTCTCGTTCCATTACTCCCACCTCTTGGTAGATATACGCTCACACTCGCACGACAGACAAAGATAGCTATACCACCCTACTTGATATTGGCGTTACACCCCGATGCATTGAGTGGCATAAAATATAACTAGCCTGGTCTATTGTTAACATGTCTCTGAGCAGGCACCCCCAAAATGACCAGGTACTGACCACGGAGAGGTGCATGGCCAATTTTAGTCATACTGTATGTTATTGACAGTCCTGAAAACGAAAATGGGGTTTATTTTCAATTTTATGTGGGGGAACATTGTCAAAATCAATTTTACCCTGAATATAAAAAAAATGAAATCACGTTTTTTTGCGTTTACCTTGCTACAACTCTGTTCGATTTTAATATTTTTCTCTGAAATTTTTACAGCCTATATAGTTCTAACATTTCTGAAGACAACGGTATTTGTTTCAAGCTTTCTGTCTTATTTCGATAAAGGTTATGAATTTTTTAAAGTAAAAGGTACAGATCTGTGCTTTGCAAAGTTGAGTAACGAAATTTGAAATTTAGTTTTTTAATCACGTTTATGTTAAAATATAGAGTACAAAGAAGTTTTTTGGAAAGGTTTAGATTAAAATGTTTTATAGAAAACAAAATAGTGCAACTTTTAATATCGACATTAGAAATCCCCAAAATAACTCTTATTTTTCGAGATACTGACCATTGGTGGTGGGCTAATTTTGGTCTTATATTAGGTTTTTGACAGTGTTGAAAACGAAAATGAAATTTATTTTAAATTTTAGGTAGGGGAATATTGTCAAAATCGCAATTATACCCTAAAAATAAAAAAAAAACATGAAATCGCGTTTCTTTGCGTATAACTCGCTACAACTCTGGTCCATTTTAATATTTTTTTCTAAAGTTTAGACAGTGTACATTGCTCACTTTTCTGAAGACAATGGTATCTGTTTTAAGCGTTTAGTCTTATTTTAGTAAAAGTTATGAATTTTTTATTAAAGTACAAGATGCAAATTCGTGAATTGCAAAATTTAATCGCAAAAGTTGAGTGACGAAATTTGAAATATATCTTATTAATCGCGTTTATGTTAAAACACAGAGTACAAGGAAGTTTTAGATACAAATATTTTATAGAAAAAAAATGGTGAAACTTTTAATATAGACGTTATACATCCCCAAAATAACGCTTATTTTTCGAAATACTGACCATGGGCGGTGAATGGCTAATTTAACTCCCACCTCTTGGTAGATATAGGCTCACACTCGCACGACAGACAAAGATAGCTAGACCACCCTACTTGATATTGGCGTTACACCCCGATGCATTGAGTGCCATAAAATATATCTAGCCTGGTCTATTGTTAACATGTCTCTGAGCAGGCACCCCCAAAATGACCAGGTACTGACCACGGAGAGGTGAATGGCCAATTTTAGTCATACTGTATGTTATTGATAGTGCTAAAAACGAAAATGGTGTTTATTTTGAATTTTATGTGGGGAAACATTGTCAAAATCGCAATTTTACCCTGAATATAAAAAAATGAAATCACGTTTTTTTGCGTTTACCTTGCTACAACTCTGTTCGATTTTAATATTTTTCTCTGAAATTTTTACAGCCTATATAGTTCTAACATTTCTGAAGACAACGGTATTTGTTTCAAGCTTTCTGTCTTATTTCGATAAAGGTTATGAATTTTTTAAAGTAAAAGGTACAGATCTGTGCTTTGCAAAGTTGAGTAACGAAATTTGAAATTTAGTTTTTTAATCACGTTTATGTTAAAATATAGAGTACAAAGAAGTTTTTTGGAAAGGTTTAGATTAAAATGTTTTATAGAAAAAAAAAATAGTGCAACTTTTAAAATCGACATTAGAAATCCCCAAAATAACTCTTATTTTTCGAGATACTGACCATTGGTGGTGGGCTAATTTTGGTCTTATATTAGGTTTTTGACAGTGTTGAAAACAAAAATGAAATTTATTTTAAATTTTAGGTGGGGGAATATTGTCAAAATCGCAATTATACCCTAACAATAAAAAAAAACATGAAATCGCATTTCTTTGCGTTTAACTCGCTACAACTCTGGTCCATTTTAATATTTAAAGTTTAGACAGTATACATTACTCACTTTTCTGAAGACAATGGTATCTGTTTCAAGCGTTTAGTCTTATTTTAGTAAAAGTTATGAATTTTTTAAAGTACAAGATGCACATTCGTGAATTGCAAAATTTAATCGCAAAAGTTGAGTGACGAAATTTGAAATTTATCTTATTAATCACGTTTATGTTAAAACACAGAGTACAAGGAAGTTTTCTGGAAAGTTTTAGATACAAATATTTTATAGACAAAAATTGGTACAACTTTTAATATAGACGTTATACATCCTCAAAATAACGCTTATTTTTCGAAATACTGACCATGGGCGGTGAATGGCTAATTTTGGTCTTACTTTATGTTTTGGATGATGCTGAAAATGAAAACGAGGTTTATTTTGAATTTTATGTCAGGGAACATTGTCAAAATCACAATGGAAAAAATGGAAAATGAAATCACTTTTTTTACGTTTAACTCGCTACAATTCTGTCCCATTTTAATATTTTTTTCTGAAATTGTTACAGCATAGATTTTTCAGTGAAATGAATGTCGACTGGATTCCCCGTTAGAGGGCGTTCTAACCAAACTACGGTATAAATAGTTTTATTTTTGTACCGAGAACTACGCACGTTTTGTTAAGGTAAATAAAAGGTGCAGATTCGTGAATTGCACAGTTAAATCACAAAAATTATGTGACAAAATTTAAAATGTATCTATTTGATCACGTTTACGTTAAACTATAGAGTTCAAAGAAGTTTTATGGGAAGTTTTAAATCTAGATGTGTTATAAATAAAAAATGGTGCAACTTTTAATTTTAAGAAAAACGTGGTTAAATTTTTTTTATTTGTATGGTAAAATTGCGATTTTGACAATGCTCCTACACCTAAAATTCAAAATAAACTTTATTTTCGTTTTCAGAACCATAAAAAACATAAAGTAAGACCAAAATTAGCCTTTTACCACCCATGATCAGTATCTCGAAAAATTACCGGTTACTTTGGGGATTTATAACGTCGATGTTAAAAGTTGCACCATTTGTTTTCTATAAAACATTTTGATCTAAAACTTTCCAGAAAACTTCTATGTACTCTATGTTTTAACAAGAATGTAATTATAAATCTAAATTTAAAATTTTGTCAGTCAACTTTCGCGATTAAACTTTGCAATTCACGAATCTGCACCTTTTACTTTAAAAAATTCATTCAACTTTTATTATAATAAGACTAAAAGTTTGAAACAGGTACCATTGTCTTTAGAAAAATATATTAAAATGGAACAGAGTTGTAGAGAGCTAAACGCAAAAAAACGTAATTTCGTTTTTTTTTTTATTTTTAGGGTAAAATTGCGATTTTGACAATATTACTCCACCAACACTTTAAAATAAATTTCATTTTTGTTTTCAACACCGTCAAAAACATAATGTAAGGCCAAATTTAGCCATTCACCACCCATGGTCAGTATCTCAAAAAGTGAGCGTTATTTTGGGGATTTCTAATGTCGATATTAAACGTTGCACTATTTTTTTCTATCAAATATTTTGATCTAAAACTTTCCAGAAAACGTTGCACTATTTTTTTTTCTATAGAATATTTTGATCTAAATCTTTCTATAAAACTTCTTTGTATTCTATTTTTTAGCGTAAACGTGATCAAAAAGCTAAATTTCAAATTTTGTCACTCAACTTTTTCAATTAAATTTTTATGTTAAAATTTTACATTAAAAAATTCATAACTTTTATCAAAATAAAACTGAAAGCTTCAAACAGGTACCGTTGTCTTAAGAAATGTTAGAACTATATACTATAAAAATTTCAGAAAAAAAAATATTAAAATGGAACAGAGTTGTAGCGAGGTAAACGCAAAAAAACCCGTTTTCTTTTTTTATTTTTAGGGTAAAATTGCGATTTTGATAATGTTTTCCCACATAAAATTCAAAATAAACCTCATTTTCGTTTTCAGCACCATTAGTACAGGGTAATAGGGATTTTCTCGGGACACTCAAAGATCCAGGTAGCTGACTACTTTATTAGTTATTGTAGACCTATATGAAGAAAACCTACCTGTTTCCTGCCTAGAGTTCGCGTCCATTTTTTAATTATTAATAATTTAGTGCAAACATCGCAATTTTTTCGATTTTTTGCACTCCTTTCAAAAACTAAATAGTTGTCATAAAATTACAAAATTCAGTTTTTTAGATCATTGAAAAACCTTCAAAATGCCGATTTTTGAAAGATAAAAAGTTAAATTGTTGCTACGCAAACTGCAAAATAGGTGAAAATCGTTATTTGTTAATAACTTTTACTAAAACTACCTTAGAACTTTAGTGTTTCACCCAATATTGGATATTGGGGTACTTAACAAACCCTCAAAATTTGAGACCGATCCATTAATTAGTTTAAGAGTTATTCTATTTGTTTATCCCAGAGACCTTTATTTTGCAATAAGATAAAACAGAAAATAAAGAAGATAGAGCAATTCTGAGTATGCCAAATGAAGGTAGAAGAGTGATAGTATCAAAATGTATTAAAAAAAGATAAAAAAATAATTAACAGTGAAAAATCCTAATGCCAAATTTTTAAAATTTTGTAGTTTATAAACATTTAGAATAACTTTAAAAATGTTGTCCGTAGAAACAATATTTTTATATATTCGAAAAGATAGTATTTTAACACGAATTTTCAAATAAAAAAATTTAGCCTGGGCTAATTTGGGACAAAGTCAGCCATATGTTTTTTTTAATTCACAGCTAATTAGTTTATAATAATTAAGGAATCTCATTAATGCCATTTTAAAGAATGGGATTTGTATTTTCTCTTAAAAAATTTGCACAAACAAAAATATAGTGCAATCGATTACTAGGGGGAACCTACAAATCCAGCGAGTTAAAATACCAAAAAAGCAATTTCAAACGAATATAATTTGCTGTATCTCCGGATCAACTCAATGGATTTTGATCTTTCTTTTTTAATTGGTATGTAATTTTTACGTACATTACAAATCTGCAATTTGTTTATAAATTTATTAATTAATAAACAGTCTAATGTGTTTAAACAATTTTTGAAAAAATATATTTTTTTACAAAAATCTATTTTTTTAATCATAGTATCATTAATGATCACAGAAAAAGTTAAAGTACACTTTAATAAATAAATGATTTTTATTAGATAATTATTTATTGAAGATAATTTATTTATTAAAGTATACCTTAACTTTTTCTATCATTAATTATTTTTTCAAAAATTGTTTAAACAAATTAGACTGTTTATTATTTAATAAATGTCTAGACAAATTGCATATTTATAATGTACAGAAAAGTTACATACAAATTAAAAAAAGAACGATCAAATTATATTCAGTAGATCCCGAGATACAGAAAATGATAGTAGTTTTAAGTTGCTTTTTTTAGTTTTTGAACTCGTGCATTTGTCGGCTCCCAGTTCCCCCTTCACTTACCACGACTAGTCACCAATTGAACTACATTTTTAAAAATTCGTGTAAAATACCAGCTTTTCTAATATGTAAAATGACTGTTTCTACGGACAATATTTTTAAAGTTATTCTAAATATTTTTAAACTACAAAATTTCACAAATTTGGCATTAGGATTTTTGACTATATTAGATAATTTATTTATCGTTTTTTAGTACATTTTGATACTGCCAGTTTTGTACTTTCATTTGGCATACGCAGAATTGCCCTATCTTCATTAATTTCTGCCTTATGTTATTGCAAAATAAATAACTGTCTCTGCGATAAACAATTAGAATAACTCTTAATAAACTAAACTAATTAATGGATCGGTCTCAAATTTTGAGGGTTTGTTAAGTACACCAATACCTAACTTTGGGTGAAACACTAAAGTTCTAAGGTAGTTTTAGTAAAAGTTATTAACAAATAATGATTTTGACTTATTTTGCAGTTTGCGTAGCAACAAATTAACTTTTTAACTTTCAAAAATCGGCATTTTGAAAGTTTTTTTAATTTTCTAAAAAATTAAATTTTGTAATTTTATGTCAACTATTTAGCTTTTGAATGGGGTGCAAAAAATAGAAAAAATCGCGATTTTTGCACTAAATTGTTAATAATTAAAAAAAGGACCCGAACTCTAGGCAGGAAACAGGTAGGTTTTCATCCTTCTTCTTCTTCTTCTTCTTCTTGTAATAGGACTATATCCTGTTTCTTCTGTTACAGTCTTTGCTGCGATCCGGAGCTCCAACTCTCGTACCATCGTTTTTTGGGTCTTCCTATGGGTCGCTTGGTGTTGGGCTTCTGTGTTTTCGCCCAATGCGCCATACGTTCAGGGTCCATCCGATCTACGTGGTCCCTCCACATGCGTCGTCGCGCTCTTGTCCATCTCACTACGTCCTGAACGCCTAGCTCTCTCAATGTGTCTTCGTTTCGTACTCTATCTCTGAGTGTGATACCTCTTATGGATCTTAGGGTTTTCATCTCTGTTGTTCTCATTATCTGTTTGGTCTTTGTTGTCTCGGCCCTTGTCTCAGCTGCGTATGTCAGTACGGGTCTAACACATGTCTTATAAATGCGGACTTTGCTTTCGGTGCTCATATATTTATTCCGCCAGATTATATCCCTCAGGAAACCAGATATTCTCGCTGCTTTCATTGCCTGCTGTTTTGATTCTTGCCACAGATGCCTGTCGCTAGATATTTCCACACCTAAGTATCTGCAATCCATTACCTGTTCGATTATATGGTCGTCCACTACTAACTTACATCTAATTGGGTTCCTGGATATTACCATGTTTTTTACCTGGTTTTCATCCTATAGGTATATAATAACTAAAAAAGTAGTCAGCTAACTGGATCTTTGAGTATCCCTAACATGATCTATTTCTAGCTTATTACCCTGGAGTACATCAAAAACATATAGTACGACTAAAATTGGTACTCCGTGGTTAACCTCGAGAAATAAGCGTTTTTCTGGGGTGTGCCGCTCGTCTAATAATTATGTTTAATAAGTTACCCTTTATTGATATATTTAATTAAACTGAGTAAAAAAAGTGTCACGATGGGAATCTGTTGGGTTGTAATCCTAAAAAAGTTCAGTTTTTCATTTTAGTAGGGGGGTGTGGTGAGCTGGTACAAATTTTAAAAAATCATGTTTTCCTGTTATATCGCCATCTATCCACAATTTGAAAAAAATTCTTGAATAAAAGTTACTTATTTTTTACGTAAGGAATCCAAATCTGCAATAAATAATGGGGGTTCCCATTTAAGATTTTAAAGTTACCCGCCACCCCACCTCCAGGGGTGGAGTGGGGGGTCGTATTTTGTGAATAACTGTTTAGATGGGAAATAAGCCACAATTAAATTGAAAAAATAATTTTATTAACGTTTCGAAGCCCAAATCGGGTGAAACGTTAATAAAATTATTTTTTCAATTTAATTGTGGCTTATTTCCCATCTAAATAGTTATTCGTAAAAATACCACAAGGAAATAGCTTCAGAACAACGTCGTATTTTGTGTCATTCAATAGATTTTTGAAAAATATTGAACACATATCAATCGTCCCACTACTTTTGGCACACCCTGTATGGTTTTAGTTACATCGTCCCGTAAACATCGTCAGATTATATTTTTTCCGTAATTAAGGAGTTCCTTCAAAATAAAACTGGCTTGTGACTCGCCCATTTCCTTGTGCCCGGCTCAAATCGTCAGATTATTGAAATATACATTGTTCTTCATGTACTTAACTTACCTTGTCTTAATCTGACGTGCTCGAGTTTTTCTGAGGATAGATTTTTTTAACTAATCTGACGGACTGTTCTCAACGGAAGCCCCTGTATTAAGAGTTTTAGAGGTACATTACAGGGTACAATGTTTCTCCCCATGTGATTTTCTGACGCGCTGGAGTAACATGCAAAATCCCGGTTGGGCTCCCCTACCATTAGGTCTTAGAAACATATTTGGGCATATGGTTCGAACTGAGTATACATTTTGAAAATTTTAGAAAAACTTGTTATTGCTTTTTAACTTAAAAAAATAAAATTTAGGATATTTTTAGTTAACAATAAAACACTGGAAATATTTGTTTTCAATACTTCCACAAATTTTATTATAACTATGTCACTATAGCGGTTTCGGCAGAGTGCCTTTCTCAAGTGATTTCTTTTACTATGTGTCTGCATTTTAGTCTCTAACTGAATAGGTTGAGGAGTGGGGAGCTGTTTTTCTCAAGTTGATCATTCGGAATTATATCTCTATTTTTCAATTTATAAATTTTCATAGATTCTAATAAAGATAGCATAAGGCCTTTATTTTGAATATGAAGAATTTGACACTGTTGATTAAATAGCTGTTTACTAGTGATGTAACGAATATTCGTATTCGCATTCGCGAATATTCGCATGTTTTTGCATATTCGCATTCGCATCCGCATTCGCGAAATTTATGCGAATGTTTTGCGAATATGAAAACCAGAAAAAAAATAATTTCAAGATAATATTGGTTAATAAAATCAAAATCTATTCACTTCTCATCTTTTTTTATTAAGAAAAGGTAACTTAACTTCAAACATGCAGCTACTCTCAAATGGAAATATGCAGGGCACAACAGCAGACAAAGAGACGGAAGATAGAATGAAGCGATAACTCACTGGAGCCCTTGGGACTACAAAAGAGGAAGGGGCAGACCACAGACGAGATGGTCGAATGACCTAAAGAGATACGCAGCGACCAGATCGACAGCATTATCACTGAACCGAGAAGAGTGGAAAAGTAAGGGGAGGCCTACGTTCAACTTTGGACAAATGAAGGGCAATAGATAGATAGAACTTAACCTTGTATAATCACATTATCAGCCTTCACTTTTTTTTATTATTTGGTATTATGTAATAAAGCTTAAGATTCAGATTGATTTACACTAAATATCAATTAAATTTTCATTAAAAATTTAGGAAACATTACAAAAATAGAAACAAATTAAAAAAAAACTGGACATTCGCATCCGCATTCGCGAATGTCAGTAGCAGATATTCGCATTCGTATTCGCGAATGTTAAAAAAATGACATTCGTTACATCACTACTGTTTACTTACGATCAATATATCCACTCAGCGTAGGAAGATTCGTGAAGGTTAGAAAACGGTATAGGGTTGTTCGAGGGAGTTCCGTGGAACCAGTTTTAGCATTCCAGACTTTCCTACCGTTTTCGAGACCATAGGCGGAGCAATATAAAAGGCAGCAATTTATTTTTGTAAATTCAGTCAGTTTCGCGGTCAGTTTTTTCGCGGTCGGGCAAATATATAATATTGTAATTTGAATAAATAGTAGTCAATCGAGTAAAAATACTCATCATTCTCTTTGCCTTATCCCTATGCGGGGTCGGTTTCCCTAATTGCATTTCTCCACACAATTCTATCTTGGGTCATATCAATGTTAATCCCCTTTACCAACATGTCCTGCCTTATCGTCTCCCCCAGGTCTTCTTTGGTCTTCCTCTCCTACTCCTTCCAGGAATCTGCACTTCAGCTATTCTTCGTATTGGGTGATTAACGTCTCGACGTTGAACATGACCAAACCATCTTAACCTATGCTCTCTCATTTTGGCATCAATTGGTGCCACATCTAGATTTCCCCTAATATACTCATTTCTAATTTTATCCTTCTTTGTCAGTCCACTCATCCATCTAAGCATTCTCATTTCCGCCACATGCATTCGTTGTTCCTCTTTTTTTTTCACTGCCCAACATTCAGTTCCGTACATCATAGCCGGTCTTATGGCTATTTTATAGAATTTTCCCTTCAGCTTCATTGGAATTTTTCTGTCACACAACACACCACTCGCTTCTTTCCACTTCATCCTTCCAGCCCTAATTCTACTCCATGCATCTTCATCTATTTCTCCATTACTCCATTACCGATCCTAGAGTATACTCTAGGAGTATACCTCCTACCGATACTTGCTTTTCACAATCATTTCACCATCCAAAGATACCATTTTATTTGTAGTAACTCCATCTTTAAATGAACATTCAAAATACTCTGTTTTTGTCCTACTAGTAATCGAGTATAATATTTAGTAATCGAGTAAAAATACTACAGAATTAATATGATCTAGAAGGTACAGTGCCTATGTAGAATCCGTTTTTCTATTATTAAAAGCCCTTTTGTGTTCTGTCAACATCATCATCGAGGGCACAACTCTTCGTGAGTCTTTGCCGCCTTTACTATTGCTTTCCATGTTTGTCGGTCCTGTGCCACTAATTCCCATTATCGCACTCCCATTTTCTCTATATCTTCTTTCACTGCATCTGTCCACCTTTTTCTAGGCCGCCCTACAGACCTTCCATCTGGCCTTTCCCAGAACACATTGTTTATAAGGCGATTGTCGACGGTTCTGCCTGTGTGACCGACGTAAATTTTTGGACAGTCACCCACATGTCAGTTTGTAAACATTACTCTGTAATTGCTTTCTCTTACTTTAATTCTTTTTAAGTTTCCAAAAATTTCATACTTTTAACATGTACACTTGTAATTGTCAATAATATTGTGAGCTTTTTTGTATTGTCATTCATTATTCTCTGTTTTGATATTACAGGTCGTGTGGTGAAAGTCGACAAGTTATATAATGGAATTGTAGTTAGCTATTTTTTTCTAATTTATGTAATTAACTAACCATCACTACAAAGCATTCCCTAAAATTCATTGATCTTTCGTTTATATTTTAGGTCTTCATTACAAGAAGAACCAAATGGAAATAATGAAACTTTTACCTGAAGATTCATTTAGCATAAACCAGAAAAGTCTGAACTCCGAAGAAGTGACAATAAATAATTATATTTGTTCTAAAGATTTTAATTACAAAAATAATTTAAACGAACGTATGAACATCGAAACTGGAGAAGGATGGGAGATGAACAAATGTGAAATTTGTTTTAAGCAGTTTACTACAACAGGTTATTTGAAAGCGCATTTGAGAATACATACTGGAGACAAGCGTCACAAGTGTGAAATATGTTTGAAGCAGTTTTTTCGAGCAGATGTTTTGAAAAATCATTTGAGAGTGCACACTGGGGAAACCCCTTACAAGTGTGAAATTTGTTTCAAGCGATTTAATCAAAAAAGTACTTTGAAAACTCATTTGAGGGTACACTCTGGAGAAAAACCTCACGAGTGTCAAATTTGTTTTAAGCTGTTTACTACAACAGGTTATTTGAATGCTCATTTGAGAATACATACTGGAGACAAACGTCACAAGTGTGAAATTTGTTTTAAACAGTTTTCTCAACAAAATAATTTGAAACGACATATGAGAGTGCACACTGGGGAAAAACCTTACCAGTGTGAAATCTGTTTAAAGCAATTTACTGAAGCTTGGAGTTTGAAAGAACACTTGAGGCTGCACACTGAAGAAACGCCTTACAAGTGTGAAATTTGTTTGAAGCAGTTTTCTCAGAACAGTAGTTTGAAAACTCATTTGAGAATACATACTGAAGAAGCTTATGAGTGTGAAATTTGTTTTAAGCAGTTTAGTAGCTCTAGCAGTTTGAAACAGCATTTGAGCGTGCATACTGGAGAAAAGCATCACAAGTGTGAAATTTGTTTTAGGCAGTTTTCTCAGCAAAATAATTTAAAACGACATATGAGAGTGCACACTAGGGAAAAACCTTACCAGTGTGAAATTTGTTTTAAGCAGTTTACTGAAGCTTGGAGTTTGAAAGAACATTGGAGGCTGCACACTGGGGAAAGGCCTTATAAGTGTGAAATTTGTTTTAAATCATTCACTCGAGCATCCGAATTAAAAAATCATATGAGAGTGCACACCGGAGAAAAGTACACATGTGAAATTTGTTTAGAGCAGTTTAGTGCCTCAAGCAGTTTGAAAGAGCATTCGAACGTGCATACTGGAGAAAAACTTCACAAGTGTGAAATTTGTTTTGAGAAATTTTCTCAGAAACCTAATTTAAAACGACATATGAGAGTGCACACTGGGGAAAAGCATCACAAGTGTGAGATTTGTTTTAAGCCGTTTTCTCAGCAAAGTAATTTAAAACGACATATGAGACTGCACACTGGGGAAAAACCTTACCAGTGTGAAATTTGTTTCAAATCATATACTGAAGCATCCGTATTAAAAATTCATTTGAGAGTGCACACTAGAGAAACGCCTTACAAATGTGAAATTTGTCTTAAGCAGTTTGCTAAGAAAGCTGGTTTGAATTATCACATGAACATTCATACGGGACAAAAACCTTACAAGTGTGAAATTTGTTTTAAACAGTTTTCTCAGCAAAATAATTTGAAACGACATATGAGAGTGCATACTGGGGAAAAACCTTACCAGTGTGAAATTTGTTTCAAATCGTATACTCAAGCATCTGTTTTGAAAACTCATTGGAGAGTGCACACTGCAGAAACGCCTTAAGGTACCTACGTATACATATGCGCGCAGCATGTTTGTTATGGTTCCTCTACATAATCGGCGATTGCGATTACAATCGTGCTGGCGCTTGATTGTGTAGAGGGCATACTCGGCCCATGATCGTCCATGACTGTAGACGACCCGTGATTTTGCGGTTTTTTGGAGGCGCTTCAAAGGGAATCGTCGAGTAATAAATAATAAGTTAATGGGTAATAAGTAATAAGTTGTTTTAGTTGCGTTGACATTCCCACACGATTGCTGATCATTCATTTCCCGTCCAAAAAGATTGTGCTTGGGTTAAAAAAGGTGTTATCTTCTAGTTAGTCATACTAAAAAGTTTCTGCAAGCTTCTACAACTATCCCCAGTATTCAAAAACCTCAATGTGATGGCAAGTCGTATGTTAACTAGTATGGACTTTATGAACATTTGTTATGGGATAATAAATGTTGCGGTTCTCAAAAATATGAAAAAGGAAATCATGAATACGATTAAGATAAAAAAGTTACAGTATCTCGGCCACGTTATGAGAGCAGTTATGTGATGCTACAAACCATAATGCAGGGAAAACGAAGTATTGGAAGAAGACGCATCTGCTGGCTCAACAATCTGAGAAAGTGATATAATTGCAGTTCCGTCGACTTAACTTCCGTTCACTTTTCTAAAGTGAAAAGAACTGTGGTGATTACAAACCTCCTTAGAGACGGTACCTAAAGAAGAAGGACTTTATGAAAGTAGTGTCTTATTTTGCTACTAATGGGAATATTTTTCGTATCAAATAATTGAAATCACTCGGTGACATACGTATAAAGTTTTAGAATTCTCCAGAAGGTCCAGCCCATAATCCAGCAAACAGATTCTCCATAATTTCTATGGAAAAAAAGTATATCTAAATGCAAAGCGATGAATGGCAAATAGATGTTTATCGAATTGCGAAGGTTGATGCATCCAAACTCATTTGATTGATCTCGAACAAGCCTGACTTAAAGGTAGTTGTATAATATTTGTGGCTACTTTGTTCTATTACGATAAATAGTTCTTATAGATCTTCTTTTCCTCCATTTTTTTTCACAACTTTTCGTTGGGCCACATTGACATAGTCTGATAGATAGATAGCCACTGATCATAGACACTCATATGATCAGCCATCATCGAGGATAGTGAAGAGCAGGCATTAGATTAGTACGTGTTTTCATCACGATCCAATTTTTTTCGGTTTTTCAACGAATCCTTTGATAGTTCGCAATACGTATTTGAACGGGTTTGCGAAAGGTTTGTTGGTTTTGGCGCGCTTAAGTTGAATATTATTTCTTAGTAATGGAGTGGTCGAAAGGAAATATATGTTATCAAACTTATTGATGGTTAACGTGAGAAATCCTTAATGTGGGATCTTCAAAATAAGGACTATTTTAAATAACAACTTAAAACCGATGTCTGAATGGTTATAGTTAAAGACCACATGCAATTATTACAGTGAAGTTACCATAGTGATCTCATAGTAAATAACCAGATCCACGGAAAAGTAAAAAAAAAGGTTTTTTTTTTAAACAAAAGACAAATGTAAATGTTATTGATTGTTATGTGGATGCCGATTGGGCAGGTGAGCATTTAGATAGAAAATCTACAACTGATTATGTAAGGTTTGTTCCAACACGACCGAGAACCGTCACGAAACGGTAACGATCCTGCGCAGTAAACAAAATCCGTTCCAACAAAAATATGATCGTCATCGGATCGTCCTTCCCACTGTTCCAACAAGAATTGTGATCCTTCAGTGACGGTTTCATGATGATCATTTCAGTAATCGGGCAAATGCATGTGCTGGTTGGACTGACTTGCAAATTTTGAGCCTTTTTTCAAATCGAAAGCTGTCATCAACAAAAATGATGATAGATAAATCAGTTAACAGTCAGATAACCGTTCCAACATCGGTTTCCAAATTACCACTGGGCGATACAATTACGAACATGCGCACAACAAACGGTACAAGTAGTTTCGTGACGGTTTCTGGACCGTCCAAAAGTTCATGTTGGAACAAACCTGTAATAAGGTTATTTGGTAATGTAATTTATTGGAAATCAAGAAAGCAAAAGAGTGTAACAAAATCCCAATAGCACACGACGTACTCTGGACGTCCAACATAGGTCCATTTTTTGTCCTAACGTCCATGGACTATAAACGGACGTCCTTCGAGTGGAATAAATATGAACGTTCCGATGTGGACGATATTGGAAATAATTCAATAAAATATTAACTTAATTATGTTAATAAAATAGTTTAAATCGAAAACATTCAATCATATTTAATTCAAAATTGTATAGTTTAATATCCAAAACATGTTTTTGTTTTTATGTAAAGTGTGAAAATCTTATTTGTAAATTATTTATTACAATGTTGTTTTATTATTCTAGCTACCAAGATGATATAAGTTTGCTAATTTATAATTATAATAAGCAAAAATATAATTTTTTCAATGTATCCTTAGTGCAGACTAATTTTGAACGCATATTTTTGAAGTTGAACATACCTGCCCAAAATAGGTCCAATTTTAGTCCTAATGCCGATGGACTATTAATGGATGTCTTTCGGACGTTCGACGTTGGACGTACTTCGGGTTGGCATAAATATGAACGTCCTTTGGACGTCCGTGCTCGGCCGTCCATCATACTGGACGGACGTTATCTGGACGTCCATTAGTGGACATATTAAACTAATTTACGGGATGAACTATTAGCAAATATTTCAATAAAATATTATTAACTTATTTACGTTAATAAAATAATTCAAATCGAAAAGGTTAAATCGTATGGGTAATTGAAACTTGTATAGTTTAATATCGAAAACATGTTTTTGTTTTTATGTAAAGTGTGAAAATCTTATTTGCAGCTTATTCGGTACAATGTTTTATTATTCTAGTTACCAAGATGATATAAGTTTGCTAATTAATAATTCTAATAAGCAAAAATATAATTTCTTCAATGTATCCGTACTACAGACGGATTTTGAACGCATATTTTTGAAGTTGAACATACGTGCCCAAAATAGGTTTAGTTTTAGTGCTCATGTCTGTGGACTATATATGGATGTCCTTCGGACGCCCGACGTTGGCCGTACTTTGGGTGGAATAAATATGAACGTCCGTACTGGACGAAATACGGACGTTTTCTGGACGTCCCAAAATCGCCCCTACTACTTGATTTCTCTGTTCACAAAACTATAACGATAGGTGGTAGATTTTCGATTCACCGACCGATATCAGTTCGAAGTTGGAGAGTTGATCTCTCAGTCGTTGTCATCGTTAGGGCTCCCGCCTAGAGTTTTATTCGTCAACCACTTACAGTGGGCGATCATATTGTTAGAGCCACCTCAGAAAATTTTACTTTTGTTTAATAATGGTATGTAAGTTTTTTCTTTATACGGTCCACGTTGCCTTTCAAACTTTAGAAATGGATGCTATGTTTCTGTTGGAGTGATTAGTATTGAATATTACAGTTTTTATTTCTTCTATTTTTCTTGGTGAGATGTCTTTGGATTGCCCATGATATTCCGGTACCACTAGTGCAACGAACGCGCAGTTTTTAATAAATTCACAAAATATAGTATAGGACTGTCAGAATATCACTAGAGAGCAGTGGAAACTCACAAAGTTTATTAGAACTCTAAACACCAAGAATACAAAATAATAGGCACACGAGTTGCAAGCTAGGCTGGGCAGCACTGACAAACAATGGCATCTGAGTCACGCATTGCCACACATGCGTATTGCCACTATTGTCAGACTATTTATTGCACTGTCATAAAGTGTAACAAGACAGCCAAATGGAAACAAATGCATTAATACATGATACAGCTCAATTATATACCCTTCCTCTAAAACATTGAATTTTACTAGGTGGCTCTAATAATATGATCACTAGAGAGCGGAATATATGCAAAGTGCATATAGATGCATATATTGCATATTTTCAGACAACAAACACAACATTGCATATTTAAGCTAAACACGATTTATTTTGCATATTTTAAAAATAAATTATATAAAAGTTTAAAATTTTCCTCTCTTAGTTGGAATTTTATAACTTCTATATGAACGAGCTCGTTATTTATCTATCTATCGCTCATTATTATCTATCTGGACTTTCCCATTACTACCTGAATTTAACAATTATGGGTGTTCCCAGAAAAATATTATTTTATTAGCGTAGCAAGTCGTAGGTACCTACCTGCTTTTAAGGGTCTAATATTTATTTTGTCAGTTTCCGGCCAACATTTGTTTAAAGTAAACGTTGTATCGTATTTAGTGTTTTTGAAGTGATTGGTATATATTAAATTTAAATATGTCTACCATTCAAAAAAGTGCTTCGATAAAGTGTTTTCCCGAGTTAAAGCTAAGTGGAGACAAATTATTTTGCAAGGCCTGTTCCAAAATCGTAAGTTACATTCATTTTCACATTTCATTTTTTAAATGAGGAACTGACAAACAAAAGCATCATGTCCCACAAAAGAAATTTTTCTGGAAAGAGTGTTTTTATTCGACAAATTCGCTTTTACTTCTATAAAGACGGACATAGAGAGAAGCATCAAAATACAAAAATCCATCAAATTGTAGACAATTCCGCTGACTAGATCTAGTCGTAGATCTTACGACTTGGCAAATTAGTTTACTGCCTAAATTAAAATATTGTCCTATAACATCAGTAGATGTAGAACGAACTTTTTCTGTGTCCAAACACGTTTTTAGTGATAGAAGGGAAAAGTTGCTAGTTGAAAATTTTGAAAAATATTTGATTATAAATTCATACTATAATTTAGATTCTTAATTTAATTATAATATCAGTTTTTGTGTGTCATTTCATTTGTTTTTATGTGAAAAATAAATATGTATTAAACATAAATGTAGGTTGAATTTTTTAAACATAAATGTTTATATTTAATATATTGTTTTATTTTTGAGAATTTTTAATATGCATTTGCATATTTAGACAAATTTAGAAAAAATGCCTGCATATTTGTAGTAAAAGTAATGCATATATGCGCATATTTTGGTAATGTTATGTTGCATATATTCCGCTCTCTAATGATCACCCACTGTATTTTCATAATGTAAGAAATTATATTATATACGAATTAAAGTATAATATACACTAAGCACCAAAATTAACGCACCACCTTAAAAATGGGACATTTTTGATGTCTTGTATTTCTTAAACCTGTTGTCCGATTTTCGTAATTTTTTTAATATGTTATAGCTTTATTCTTCAAGAATATCGATGTAATAATATTGTTGCTAACAGTGGCGGCTCGTATAACTTTAGGAAGGTAGTGCCAGAATCCGGGCAGCTGCCTAAATTTTTTGTGGCGGTTTTACGATATGGTCAAAAAGGATATAAAATATAAATAAAAAAAAAATAGGCGCAGATATTTTTATCTTATATCTATATATTTACTATTTTTGGGATGCCAAAAAATGTACCAAAATTTATCAAAACAGTTCCGTAAATTAAGTAATTAGCAATAAAATAAATTCAACTTACCACCAGTATTTACTGCTGATGTACTTTTTTTTTTGTTTTTTTCATCACTAGGTGGGGAATCTGCAAACAGACGTCGGAGGTAAACATTTCCAACAGTGCTGGGTTCCTGAGCTGAAACCTCATCAGTGTCACGTCGACCAGTTTGGCCCTAAATCGGACCTCCCTGCCCTCCGTAACTCCGATGTGGCCGGGACCAGCTAAACCCCACCCCTCTCATACTAGGGCATCAGGGTGGAATCGCCCGTTAGGGCATGACTTCTCCCCGATGTCCTTCTTTTGTCCGATTCTCAGTCGCTCGTCATCACGCATCAGCTTCCGTCTCTCACACTCATCCGACCACCACGTCCTTTAATCCTATGCTGTCAATGTTTCATTCTTCCTACCACTGCTGATGTACTTGAAGTTTGTTGTTACGATATGGTCTCTAGAGCCTATTTAGAAAATTATAAAAATAACACTATTCTATTATTTACACACACGCACAAAGTTATTTAATATCACTTTTAAAGTTTACGATATGTGAAGTCCATCCTTCTTTCTTTTTTGGAGGCAAAGTTTTCAATGACTTTATTATTAAAATTGTCAATGCCATTTACAAAATGTCTTTCTGTAGACAGCATACCTAAAGCACTTAGTCGTTCTTCCTTCATGGTATTTCTGAGGAATGTCTTAATTCGTTTTAGCATTGAAAAACAACGTTCTGCTTCAGATGTTGACATGGGAATGGTTATTAATATACTTAAAAGTTTAACGGTTTCTTCAAATGTACATTTTAAACCTTCATCATTTAATAAAACAGATAACGGAACAGCCCCAGAGGTAGTACTTAATTCGTCTCGCTGATACAATACTTGTAATTCAGTTTTAAGTCGAGTTTTGTTTAAAAATAAAAATTGTGTGCATGTTTCATTAAGAAATGATTCGGGGAACTTATCCTTATAAGCAGAAAACTTCTCTGACATAAATAAATGAGAAGCAACTAAATGTCTGGAGAAGGTAAACCTTGTTTTTATTTGCAACAAAACTGCATCGCATATCTCTAAGGCTTCCCGTTTTCTGCTGGGCCTGTCCTCTTCAATTCGCGCCTTTTTTTTATTGGTTCATCATTATCGGTTTGTCTCTGTGACGTGTTTATTTCTTCTTGAATACTATCCATAATGACGTCCATTTGCTCCCTTATACCTTGAATTGCTGCTGCAAAATTCTCCAAATCTTTTTTCACTTTGACAGAATCAGTGCATACTTTTTGCAATTGATGAAAAATAATTTCTACGTGAGGCATAATTTTATTAAAAATAAATAGCCAAAATACAAAATCTTTATCCTGGAGCTTTAATTTGTAACCATTTGCTTGATTAATGGAAGACAAATCACGTGAAGTACTTTGTATAATGTCCATAACTGCAATGAGGTCTTTTCTATTTTCATGAACAGTATGAACACTTCGTGATTGAAAATTCCAACGTGTTTGGGAAGATTTTGGCAACCTGCTATTAACCACCTCATCCAAAATTTTTGTTCTTTGAGGGGACGTTGAAAAGAATGAGCACAAACCAGATAAATTAGAAAAAATATCCTAGCCTGCTTATTGATGGAACATGCACTTGTCATAATTAAATTCATTTGGTGTGCATAGCAGTGAACGTAATTTGCAAGAGGATATGTCTCCTTAATAATTTTTTGCACACCATTTAAGCCACCACTCATAACAGATGCGCCATCATAACTTTGAGCGATTAATTTGTTTGGAGTATGTTTTAACAATGGATTTAAAACATTTAAAATACATTCAGCGATTGACTTAGCATCATGTCCGCCCGGCACGTAAAATCTCCAAAATCTCTCAACTGGTCGTCCTTTACACAAATATCGAAAGACTATAACTAATTGAAATTCACCAGCAACGTCTGTGGTTTCATCGGCAATCACTGCAACATAAGGAGAATTTTCAATTTCTTTCTTAATTTCCTCGTGGTAAACATCTAACATGCACTCCAGTAGTTCATTTTGTGTTGTTTTTGATGTACCTTTAAAAGATTTGGAACTTTGAATGTGAACCTTTAAGTCGTTGTCTAATTCAGCGCTAAAATTGACCAGCTCCTTAAATATGCCTCTGTTGTCTGAATTTTTCGTTTCGTCGTGACCTCTTAGAGCTAACTCAAAAGCTCCACAAAACCTTATACAATTTATGATTTGATTCAAGACATATCGATTCTTATCTACCTGTTCATTATGTTTAATTAGAGTATCACGATAAGCTGAATTTAATTGGGTTTTTATATTTAACTTACCAAGCATTGAAAAGCTAAAAACGTTATTCATGTGCACTTTAGATTTTTCATGGGATTTCAATTTCTCCCATATCCCACATAACAATGATGTTCGCATCATGTTCTAAGCATATACTACCAACATTCGTCGGAGTATATTCTTTTTAGTATATGTGTAGTACAAGCATAGCATCTACCTTAAAAAACATTCTAAATTTCATGTTCTTTGCATATACTTCAAAGTATATTCTCGTTCCGAATATACTAAGTATATTCGTGTACGTAGGATCTCGGAATATTCGTAAAAGTTTATTCTTAGAATATACCTTTATCGAATATTCTTAACACATACTTATAAGTACATTCTTAACACATACTTATAAGTAGATACTTTTAAAATATCTTAAAAATAATTTGTATGTATAGGAAGTATAATATTAGCCTTATAGATTATCAACTTCGTTATTTTTTAGAATACATAATTAATAAAATTTATGTATGTAGGTAGTATTGGACGAATTTCATTTCAAAATTGTTGTAGGGTAAAAAAGTTTAAACATTAATTGTATTAACGTTTACATAGATACTATTAAAAATTCGTTTTCATAATTGAAATGACTTTACCATTTCGAGTTTATCATGAATCATTAGTATTTTTACATCCTTGGAATTTGAATTTAGGTACATTCAATTCAATAGGCCATTTCGCAGAACCAAAACGTGCCAAAATGCACAACCAAAGCAACCAAAGGCTTTGGCGTTGCCAACCGTCGAGTAAGCTTTTTCCGTCAACTTACCTTAAAAATTCCCACTTTTATAAAAAAACTTTCCTCCTGTTTACAAAATCTGAGAAGATATGTAGAATTATTTTCAAATATTTTGATTTTTTCTTAATATTTTACAATTTGGACTGGAACAATAATTCCCTTTTGAGTTAACTTTTTCCCTTTATCACCTTTTATGTTGAAAATTCCCGCAAAAGGGAAATTTTTCTCCGTTTGGCAACACTGACCACCGATTTTGTTATTCCACAATACATTCATAACCCCCCCTCTCCCCATCATATTCTGACCATTTCTATTCTTACCTGAATGTATCAGGGATAGGAAAAAACCGTAAAATATGAAAAAGAAAACAGGCACTATTTCATTATTTGTATCATCTATGGATCTATGCAGTGTTAAGGATGAAGGCGAATGATGTAGTACTAGGACTAAAGAACATACATAATCTGTTTATTTTGTTTGCGGTGCTTCAAAGTACATATAATCTATTTTGATAACTCAATATTACTTAAATAGGTAAGTACATATAAGTATTATATAAATTTTAGTTATTTATTATGCATAGTTTAGTTTAGCTAAATATTATATAATGATTTATATAAATAACTAAAATTTATAAATATGTACTTACTTTTTAAGTAATATTGTAGAATGTAGGTACTAACTACATTCTCATTTGCAATTAAAATATGTAAATAGATATTTGGTAGAACCAGTAGAACCTAAGATGAGATTAGGTGATGCTGAAAACATACTTCTAAGCAATATAGCACTTGATAGCACTTTCTTAGAATATTCTTAAAAATATAATATTCTTCCCATACAAAGATGTGCGGTAGTACGTTCTTAATATATAAATAGAAGGTTTATAGCACTTCTTTGGAATATTCTAAAAAGTACCTTCTTGGTATAAACTAAAAAGATGTGCGGTAGTATGTTCTAAGTATACACATAGAAGGTTTATATCACGTCCTTGGAATGTTCTAAAAAGAACATTCTTGGTATATACTGAAAAGAAGTGCGGTAGTACATTCTAAGTATATACATAGAACGTTTAAGTACTGTAATGTAGTATATACTCAGTATCTGCTCTGCACATTCGCAATGGTAATTACGCACATTCTCAGTATATACTTTTTCTGAAAAGTATGTTCTATGAATCTACTAAGAACATGAAATTGTTATGTGGGATATGTACAAGATCATCGGTGCCTTTGTTTGACCAAGTCTCGTCACCTCCAAACAAAACGCATACAAAACAGAAGAGTTTATTAGTTTGTTCGCAACCACACAACCAGCTATTTTTATCATAAATAATTTTATTAAACTTACGACAGCGAAGTTTTTGTCCATTTCCACTTTGTTTTTCAATTTTTAAATCGGGTAAAGGCCGACCGAGTTCTTTAATTTGTAGTTTTTTTTCTAACGAAAAACCACCAAAAGAGTTTTTTAGTATACTAATTTGATTCATTGTCAATAAATAAATTAAACGTAGAAAATAATCAAAATATTATTTTTATACCTACGACACCCACGATCACAACGCACTAACTAATAATTACAAATTAAAAAATATAGTAGAGTATAAACACAAATATACAATACAGTAGTAGACAATAAACACAATAGCGTCAAGCGAACGCGTAAAGAAACTAGAAATATGTAGATCTAAAACATTGTATCTTAAGATCCACTAACTTCCTTTTCGAGATTTCGAGCCTGGCACGGAGACTCCAATTTAAACGTATGTTAAAAGTGCAATACCGCTCTCTCTCTGTCACTTACACAGGATGCTCATACAATCTTTCTCTTTTCTCACGAGCCACTATGCCGTTCGGCACTGGGATTTTTATGATTTTCATCCTTTATCCGGTCAGCTGTGGGTGGCCAGAGTCGGTAGATTTGCATTGCGCTACACAGTTGCCAGATTTGATATAATTTATAAAAATAAAGAGAAATATTCACACAAAAAATAAACTGGCATTAAAATGTTTTTAAGATAAAAAATATGTTTCTGCATAGTTAGCAAGGTAGTGCCATGGCTCTATGGCACTACCTCACGGGCCGCCACTGGTTGCTAAACAGATAAGTGTCATTGTATACCGGGTGTAACAATGATACTGTGTTTTTTCCTCAAAGTTTGGAACACCCTGTGGAATATTCTGGAGTATATAAAATATTGAAATTAAAACTAAACTGTAGCCGTATGCTTTCTTAACATTATTCTTTGTGACTCATTAGCTTATATTGGATAATAAAAAAGTTAGGTACTTTAACAACTAGCCATGTTCTTCATCAATACAGGATGTTTCTAAATAAGTGCGACAAACTTTAAGGGGTAATTCTGCATAAAAAAATAATGACCATTTGCTTTATAAACATATGTCCGCAAATGCTTCGTTTCCGAGATACGGGATGTTGAATATTTTCTTACAAACTGACGATTTATTTATTGCTCTAAAATCGGATGACATATGCAAATGAAATTTGGTAGGTTTTAAGAGATAGTTATTGCGCATTTTTTGGCATACAATTAAGAATTTTATATTCACCATTGGCGTGCATTCGGGTCATATTTGACGATTTATTTATTGCTCTAAAACCGGATGACATATGCAAATGAAATTTGGTAGGTTTTAAGAGATAGTTATTGCGCATTTTTTGGCATACAATTAAGAATTTTATATTCACCATTGGCGTGCATTCGGGTCATATTACCCGTATGCACGCCAATGGTGAATATAAAATTCTTAATTGTATGCCAAAAAATGCGCAATAACTACCTCTTAAAACCTACCAAATTTTATTTGCATATCGTAACCGGTTTTAGAGCAATAAATAAATCGTCAGTTTGTAAGAAAAAATTCAACATCCCGTATCTAGGAAACGAGGCATTTGCGGACATATGTTTATACAGCAAACGGTCATTATTTTTTCATGCAGAATTACTGCTTAAAGTTAGTCGCACTTATTTAGAAACACCCTGTATTGATGAAGAACATGGCTAGTTGTTAAAGTACCTAACTTTTTTATTATCCAACATAAGCTAATGAGTCAAAAAGCATAATGTTACGAAAGCATAAGGGTACAGTTTAGTTTTAATTTCAACATTTTTAATACGCCAGAATATTCCACAGGGTGTTCCAAACTTTGAGGAAAAAATGCATTATCATTGTTACACCCGGTATACAATGACATCTGTTTAGCAACAATATTGTTACATCGATATTTTTGAAGAATAAAGCTATAACATATTAAAAAAATCACTCAAATCGGACAACAGGTTTAGGAAACACAAGACATCAAAAATGTCCCATTTTTAAGGTGGTGCGTTAATTTTGGTGCTTAGTGTACTTATACATATACTACATATTATGTAAAGAAATGAAGACGCTGTTTCACAGCATAGCACAGCGTCCAACCGCCTAATCGGGTCATTTAGAGCATCAATGCTTAAGTCCATCCAATGGATTTTTATGTGCCCCTATGACATAGACGCCCAACATTTTAATCAACTTCCCTGAAGATTCCTGTTCCTGGAGTTTTTCTGAATGGCCGAAGCAGTCTATGTTACTTATTCCTCGATTAACTATCGTCGAACGAAACTAGTGCGTCTAAGGGACGTTCCTGGGACTAAAACGGACGTCCTCAAAGTCCTTGAGGGACGTTCAATTGACGTCCACCGAACGTCCCCTCGGACGTTATGTGGACGCATGATACTATAAATAACAAGACAATATATTGCACATCCGGAAGTCGTGACTTAACTGGAGACCGGCAAGTTCGTAATGGTTCGTAATCATTCGTAATGTCCGATTACTTTGAATTGTTCGCGGTTGAATTTTATATTTTATCTTTGACAGTTATTTTGACTGGAATCTCGACACTAAATTTTTTTCGAATACATTAAAATTTAATTTTATTTTGCTAATTGAATAATTTCATCACATAATGCATACAAATCCCATTTAACTTTAACAAGAATTCAAATTCATCTTCCGGTCTCCAGTTACATCATCAATGCGCGAGCTCGGACGTATTTGCGCTACGGGAAAATACTATCTCTTTATTATTTATAGTATCATGTGTGGACGTAGGGTAGCGCGACATCTGGACCAAAATAGGACATCTAAGGGACGTTCCTCGGACTAAAATGGACGTCCGAGGGACGTTCTCAAAGTCCGTGATGGACGTCCACCGAGCGTCCCCTCGGACGTTAGGTGGGCGTACGGTAGCGCGACATTTGAGCCAAAATAGGACGTTTCTCGGACTAAAACGAACGTCCGAGGGACGCCTAAAGTCCGTGAAAGACTCCCATGAACGTTCGTTGGACGTCCTTGTGCTATTAGGAAGCTTCGACATTTGCAGAGTATGTAGCATTGTCGGAAGCAGTAAGTGAATTAATATTTGTAAAAGAGTTGTTAATATTTTTTGATATAACACTAGAAAAGACGATTGATATTTATTAAGATAATTCTAGAGCATAGAATTGCAAAATATGAAAATTTTACAGATAATTCAAAGGACGTTCATAGCAATTCAAGGAAGTTTATTATATGTTCATGAGCATGTTAAAGAAAATGTTATTAATGTAATTAAGGTAGATTCTGATGATAATATTGCTAATATTTTTACAAAGTCCTTCTGCCGAGAAAAATTTGAAAGATTACGATGTATGTTAGATTTGAAAATTATTGATGTGAGTACAATATAAATGTAAGGAAGCGTGTTAGGAATATAATACATTTATGTTGTGTGTATGTACGGAACATATTCTACCTTAGGTTGTGTGTATAGTGTCGCACCACCGAACACCGGCGCGGCGTAGTGATTAAAGGTCGCGGGAAGCGTCAATAGTATCTGAGACTCCGTGAGGTTAACATCGCAACATGTTATTATATTGCACAATGTAACAATAGCAACTAGAATAGAAGTAATTAGTATGTATATTATAGGAAATAAAGTTCTTTAAATATAGCCGTTGACATTTCGATCCACATCCTTAACAATAAAAATAAAAGCCCAAGTTGGCCACTTAAAGTCAACCAATTGTATAATTCCAACTAAAAGAAATACTCTAGCGTTCCGTGGGAGAAAAGTATCAATCAGTTGCTTTAAATGTGTATGAAAAAATATCTCAAAGTTTGGCTGGCAATTAAGTGTCAATGGAATTGTTTCCGAAAAATGTTGTGTAGAAATAAAGTACCCTCTGACAGGTAAAATAAAATCTGTGCAATCAATTTTATGTGACCTTAATATTTATGCATAATTGAGGAAAACAATATTAAAGAAAAATCATATGTATTTATGGACAAGTACAATTGAAGAGTGGAAGTTTCAAAGGTGCTAAGTGCCAAATGTTTGGATTTTGAATTATTGCCATGAAAGGTTGTATAGGCCATTGGGTATGTCCTAACAAAGGCGCTATGGTCCTTCTCAGAGGCATTTTTCAGTGCGTCACAAGTGACAGAAAAAAGGTAAGTCCGTGATAATACGCATTAAATTTATAACATTTATTCAGTGAAATCTGACAGTTGTCAGAATCGTAATCAGCCAAATATATGAATATCATCGTCTTTTATGAAGACTTTGAAATTTACATTTTCGCGTCCGCTACGGAAAAGATTTCTTCTGTATATCAGAGAAATCTTTTCGTTTAATTCATATAGATGTCGTACCAAGTGTACTGAAGTCTGGTTATTTTATTATTACCAGAAAGGCCAAAAGCATTTTCTTACACCTCGACCATCCACCTAGATGTTCCTGACGAGAGCTTGACATGAGCTCGAAACACGTCGTGTAGAATATCGGTGGTGGTCGAGGTGAAATAAAATGCAATCGCCGTTTCCTTTCATATCACGGTTTTTCTCCGTTATTGACGAATGTGTAGCGAATAACGTGGCTTTGTAGACAAATCTGTGACACAAAGAGGTGTCTTTTGTCGTTCATCGTCTTTTATGAAGACTTTGAAATTTACATTTTCGCGTCCGCTACGGAAAATATTTCTTCTGTATATCAGAGAAATCTTTTCGTTTAATTCATATAGATGTCGTACCAAGTGTACTGAAGTCTGGTTATTTTATTATTACCAGAAAGGCCAAAAGCATTTTCTTACACCTCGACCATCCACCTAGATGTTCCTGACGAGAGCTTGACATGAGCTCGAAACACGTCGTGTAGAATATCGGTGGTGGTCGAGGTGAAATAAAATGCAATCGCCGTTTCCTTTCATATCACGGTTTTTCTCCGTTATTGACGAATGTGTAGCGAATAACGTGGCTTTGTAGACAAATCTGTGACACAAAGAGGTGTCTTTTGTCGTTCATCGTCTTTTATGAAGACTTTGAAATTTACATTTTCGCGTCCGCTACGGAAAAGATTTCTTCTGTATATCAGAGAAATCTTTTCGTTTAATTCATATATATATATATATATATATATATATATATATATATATATATATATATATATATATATATATATATAATTATTAATATGTAGTGACTGTTAATAATACAAAAAGAATATTTTGGGGAATGCAGTCAATGTGTTTTGGGCTGATTAGAAGTGAAACACTTTGAACTTTTGTCGAGCTTTCGGACAATTTATTTCCTTTATCAAGACAATCTAAAAATACAAATGTTTAAATTTAGATGAAAACTAGAAAAATAAAAACTTACTGCTCGTGGTTTACAAAATAACTAACATAATTATAAAAAACATAAAAATTCTTTCTAAAAAATATAAATTGTAAACGTAAATTAATTTTGAAATATGTCAAAAAGACATTAATCAAATGTAGTTAGACTACTTTAATAACTCGATAGATTGGGAAAGAAGTTAGTTAACAGTGTATAAAATAATGATATAAAGATGTAAGTAAATTTGAAGTTATAATTATTAGTAAAAAAAAAAAACTGATAGTAATGTAAAACAAGTTGATTTAGAATGTTATAAATATTTTTCTTTTGATACTATTTAGTGAAATTTTAAAAATTAATAAGACCAAATTGTTTATAAAATGCATAAATTAGTAATATCAGATCTCAAAATTAAAGTCAAAGTTAGTAAAAATTACAGTCAAAGTTAGTTAGTCAAAGTATTTTTTGTATTTTATTATTATTAAAATATTTATTGTATTAATTTATTTATTAAAATAATTTTATTATTATCAAAATATTTATTGTATTAATAAGAGATCTGATATCAATAATCTAAGCATTATTTATAATAACATTTTGGCTTTGACTAACTAACTTTGACTGTAATTTTTACTAACTTTGACTTTAATTTTGAGATCTGATATTACTAATTTATGCATTTTATAAACAATTTGGTCTTATTAATTTTTAAAATTTCACTAAATAGTATCAAAAGAAAAATATTTATAACATTCTAAATCAACTTGTTTTACATTACTATCAGTTTTTTTTTTACTAATAATTATAACTTCAAATTTACTTACATCTTTATATCATTATTTTATACACTGTTAACTAACTTCTTTCCCAATCTATCGAGTTATTAAAGTAGTCTAACTACATTTGATTAATGTCTTTTTGACATATTTCAAAATTAATTTACGTTTACAATTTATATTTTTTAGAAAGAATTTTTATGTTTTTTATAATTATGTTAGTTATTTTGTAAACCACGAGCAGTAAGTTTTTATTTTTCTAGTTTTCATCTAAATTTAAACATTTGTATTTTTAGATTGTCTTGATAAAGGAAATAAATTGTCCGAAAGCTCGACAAAAGTTCAAAGTGTTTCACTTCTAATCAGCCCAAAACACATTGACTGCATTCCCCAAAATTATTCTTTTTATATATATATATATATATATATATATATATATATATATATATATATATATATATATATATATATATATATATTGTTATATTTCTATTTGATATGAAAATTAAATTTTGATAATTATAAGCAGGGTTCAATTTAATATAAAATATTTTCAATTTTCTCAACCACGGGCATATAAATTTAGAACAACCTGTATACAACAAATTGTTATATTTAATTTTAAGAAGTGATTAGAAGAAGCTTACGAAACTCGGGACAATGCGCCTAGAATAAACAAAGTGAATGGCACGTACCATTATCGTTGTTCGCGGAAGGTTCGATCATTAGCCTATGCTAAATAAGACTCAGTTGAAATAGATAATAGGTCATTAAATTTTGTAAATAGTAGAAAGTAATTTTAGAATGGGAATTAACTATTTTTTTTTGAAATCCATTAAGCATATTTAGAAAGATTAAAAATTGGTTTTGAGGAATACTGCGAATGAGAGTTGGTGGTGGAAGGTTGATTTGTGAATCTGGAAGGGATATTTAGAAAGTAGGGGAATGAATGACAAATATAGATCAGAATGTTTTGAGCGGTCGAGAAGTGAAGTCCAGTAGTAGACGGTAGTGTACGGAGAGTGAGAAAGCCGGTGTAGTTCCGTGAGTGTGGAGTATCTATCGTGGAACGAGAGGTAGGCCAGGTTGAGAGTAAAGAACCTCCTTGAGCCAAGAGTTCCCGGTAGCTGATTGCAGTTTCGAAAAAGGTAGAACACAGCATCACGACAGAAGCAGGAACGAGAGCTATACGAGCTAGTTTCAAAGGAGAACATTACTGGAAGCCAGGACGAGGTTTTGATCGCAGCCAAGGATAGCAGGAAACGGGTCTTGTGTGAAGACATTCTCAGTTCACCAGAAAAAGGTCAGTCTCATTTGTTTGGACATGAATGTATGGGTTTTTCGTATTAAATACCACATTTAAAATTGAAGAACATAATCAATAATATCAGAAAAGCTTCATCAAACTTAAATAGAATTGTTGCTAATAAATCATAATAGTTAAATGTTAATAAAAACTTTCAATTGGAAACCAAAAGGAAATAAGATTCCCATGTGTAAATGTTATGTTTAAGAATAATAAGATATAGCAAATATTAAGCAGTGATTGCCATTTAAATAAAATAAACAATATTTTGATTATAATTGTAACCCATATGTGTGTATTATTTTACTCTTTTCTTTCCTATCCCGATTAGGAACCATTGAGAAATACTTAGAAGCCACGTAAGTAAGTAATTAATTTTATAATTCGCCCTGAGATTGAAAACATATTGATATGTGATCTGATAAATTAATTAGATTATTATTAATGCATTGATTAAATTAAATGACATATAAGAATATTATCTCATATCAATAATCAAGATCACATCTACTGTCGTCCAACGTGGAAAGCATTGAAAAGTATTTCTAGTGGCAAATTTGAAGGATAGAAAGAGTAAAGCCGGTATTTGAAAATTTATATGCCTGTGGTAAAAAGTGAGATACTTACATTTGATAACATAAAATTTTAGATCTCTTTAGGTACAAATTTTACATAACTGATTTAATATTTTATTTTACGATATTTACATTTGATATATTTATTGACAATTTATAATATTTGGGTGAGAAAAAGTCGTCTTGGTAACATACTAGTAAAATTTCATATTTGGCGGGGACAGTACTTCTTGAAAACAAATGTCTGTGACAAGAAGCCAAAGCAAAGACAATAAAAAACAAAAAGAACATTCAGATCAAGAGGAAAATTCAGACCAAGAAGATATTTTAGACACAACAATCATGGAAACAGGAATAGATAAACTATTACAACTGATGCAACTCCAGTCACAAAAACTGGATGACAATCAAAGAGAAACAAAACAAGCAATGGATGAAGCATCAAAGAAAATGGATAAAGTGGATCAAAAAATGGATGAAACACAACAAAAAATGGATGAAACACAACAAAAATTGGATCAAAAAATGGATGAAACACAACAAAAAATGAAACAAGCAATAGAAGAGAACAACAGGAAAATGGAGGAACGCATAGGAAAGTATGAAAAGGAAGTAAAAGGATGTTTGACAATGATCAAGAACGATATGGGACAACAAGAGACAGAGATTAAAGAAATCAAAAGCAAAATAAAGGAAATAACGAATTGCCAGAAAAAGGAAATAGAAAATTTGGAAAATAAGTTGGAAAATGCTATTCAAGTAGACAGAGAAGAAGTGGAAAAAAGAATCACAGAAATAGAAAAACAAGTCACCGAAAACCGGACGCAACAAAATGTAGGAGAAAGAAGAGAAATGGTTATACATAGCACAGATGACGTGAAGATAAGGTTTGGCGGGGATGTAAGAAGATTACACCCAGTGCCGTTCATAAATAGCCTGAAAAAGAAAATACAACACATCGGAAATTTCGAAACAGCAAAAGAAACTATCAGAAACCATCTCAAATATGAAGCAAGCCTATGGTTCGATAGTAAAGAAGAAGAATTCGGCAATTGGCAACAATTTGAACAAAAATTTTTGAATTATTTCTGGGGAAAAATCCAACAATTGGAAATTAACAAGGAATTGCAAAATGGGAAATACAATGAGAGGATGGGGGTATCAGAAAGGACATATGCTTTACAAATTTACAGTAATGCAAAGCATTTACAATATAATTACTCATCGGAACAATTAGTCGAACTGATTGCAAGACATTTCGAGGAAACGCTGGAAGACCATATCACATTGCAAAATTACAAAGACATAGATAGTTTATGCCAATTCCTACAAATAAGAGAATCACGTCTAAGAGAAAGAAAATCAAGAAGGTCGGGAGAAGATTACAGGCCCCGAGAAACACAAGATTACAGAGATAGAAATCAAAATAGGAGGGACTATACAAGACGAGATTTTAATCCCAGAAGGGAAAACGAAAATAGAGACAACGGAAGAGGAAATTATGAACAAAGAAATAGACAATGGAATGAGGACAGAAATCGAGAATACCAGAATAGAAACACCACACGCTCAAATCAAGAAAACAGAAATAATGGTAGACAAAATGAACAGGGATATCGAGAAAACCGAAACAGATCCGACAGACCAAGAGAAAATAGAAGAGAAGTAAATAATACCCAGACAGATGAATATGACGGAGAGAGACATTATGACGAAAATATAAACAACGATGAGCAACCGGCGTCTTTTCACGACGGCGCTCACTAAAAACCAAAAATCAAACAGGAATCTTTTGTCACCCCAAGGAGTTTATTAAATTGGCAGGAAACAACGAAAAGAAAAATGGAGTTAATTTAAAATTTGTGGATGGATTTATCAACGAGAAACCAATTAAAATTATGATAGACACTGGATCTGAAATAACATTGGTCAACAGAAAACTAATAGAAGAAGTTAACTTAACAAATTTAATTTACAAAATACCTAGGGTAAATTTAGTGGGCGCAAACAAACGGACATTGGCAACTATAAATGAAGGCATACGAGTAATGGTACGACTGGGTAAGAATATGTATGCACTACAATGTGTAATAATGCCAAACATGTCACATGACATGATAGTAGGAGTTGACGAATTGGCAGAAAAACATGTAGTGATAGATTTTAAAAATAATACGATGAAACTAACAGAAGAAAAAGAAAAAGAACAGGACAAGGAACATGAGAAACAAAATACGGACGAATCAGGTAAAGAACAAACAGTGGAAATGAATTTGGCAGCGAAGCAAGGACAAAGAAAAAAAAGGAGAAAAGGTCAGAAAAAGATAAAAGAAAATGAAACCTGTGGCTCCTCAAAAGAAGAGTTGAGCCCAGAAGAAGAAAATTTGAGAGTATCAGAAACAAAGGAAACCTGGGATTCCTCAAAAGAAGAGACGAGCTCAGGAGAAGAAGAAATAAAGCTAAAAAATGAAAGTGAAAAGAATATGATTGAAACAGTGGTATTTGAAGAGGAGGTATATGCAAACGAGGATGCAGAATGCACGGTAAACATGTGTGAAGAATCTGAGAAAAAAGACAGAAAATTGATATGTGGAGAAGGGAAAGAAAAAGAATTGCGGTTGATGTTAAGAAACTACGAAAATTTGATCAATGAGGAAAACAGAGTGGCTAAAAAGTACGAACATTCATTTGAGGTGAAAAACTTGGGAAATTTTCGATCAAAGACTTACCCGATTCCATACAAGTATCGACAAGAGGTGAAAGAAGAAATAAATAAAATGTTGGAAGATCAAATCATCGAAAGATGTGATTCACCGTATGTTAACCCGATTGTGATAGTAAAGAAAAGCAATGGAGAATTGAGATTATGTTTAGATGCCAGGAATATCAACCAGCACACTGTATCACAATATGAATCACCTCTAAACATCGAGGCCATTTTTGGAAGAATCACCGGGTCACACATATTTTCGAAAATTGACTTAAAACACAGTTTTTGGTTGATACCGTTAGCTGAAAAGTGTAGAAACTACACCGCTTTTTCTATTGATGGTATTGTCTACCGGTTTAAGGTAGTGCCATTTGGATTGCAGAGTGCTTGTGCTGCACTCGTCCGAGCTCTACTTACCATTTTGAATCGCCATGAAGATTTCATAGTTCATTATATCGATGATTTATTAATTTTTTCACAAGATACTCAGAGTCATCTGGAACACATAGAAATAATTCTGGAAGAATTGGACACAGCGGGATTGAAATTAAACATTGAAATATGTCAATTTTTTCAAAAAGAAGTCATTTATTTGGGTTTTCAATTGGACACCAAAACAGTAAGATTAGCCGAAGACAGAGTCAAGCTCATAGATGAATACCCAAGACCAACGAATTTGAAAACATTGAGAGGTTTTCTTGGCACGATTAATTATTTTAAAAAGCTGATTCCCGATTTGAGCCAAAAGGAAATCCCTCTGATAAAATTGCTTAAAAAAGGAATAAAATGGAATTGGAAAGAAGAACAGGAGGAAGCTTTCGAAACATTAAAACGAGAATTCGCAAAAGGAACGAAAATATACCACCCCATTTACAATTTACCTTTTATACTCCGAACTGATGCGTCCATACAAAAATTTGCAGGAGTTCTGTCTCAAATACAAAACGACCAAGAAGTGCCGATATGTTTTATATCTCGAGTGACTAAAACACATGAGAGAAAATATAGTGTTACAGAATTGGAGTTTGCCAGTGTACTATATTGCGTAAACAAATTGAGGTTTTACTTATTGGGAGCAAAATTCACAATCGAAACAGACCATGCAGCTTTAGTACATATCATGAAGAATAGATTAGTAAATAATAGAATACATAGAGGCATTCTATTATTACAGGAGTATGATTTTGAGTTCCGATATATAAAAGGAAAAGACAACATAATAGCCGACGCTCTAACACGGGATGAGGACACCGGAAAAAAGGAAACAATTACTCTACAGGTGGGACTAAATAGATTAATACAAGAAGAAGGGATATATTCGTTAAATGAGATAAGGACAAACCAGGAAGACCTAGAGGAAAGAGAGAAAAGAAGAGCGGAAGTAGAAAATAACATATATTTTAAGAGAATAGACGGAAAGGAACTATATTTAGTGACACAGACATTGGCCAAAAAAATAATAAAGAAATTACATGAGGACAATGGGCATATCGGTAGCAGAAAAGTTTGGCTCGTTTTTAGGGAAAATTACATCAGCCGACAGGATTACCGCATTGCAAAGGAAATTACCCAGAAGTGCGATATATGTCAAAAATATAAGAGTCGGAATCTCAAAAACGAAAATGTTGCCAAAAATATTGAAGCCCGAAACAAACTAGACATTGTAGCAATAGATATGTTAAGCGATCTAATTATGACCACTAAAAGGAACAAACATATTCTGGTAATGGTGGATGTGTTTTCAAAATACGTAAAATTATATAGTTGCCGCACCACAAAGGGGGAAGAAATATTAAGAAAAATCGACAATTTTATAGCCATAGTAGGAACACCAAAAAAGATTCTACTGGACAATGCAACGTATTTCCGAAATGATCGTTTCAAGGGACAACTTCGAGAACGAGGAATAGAGACAAATTTTGTCAGCATTAGGCATCCACAAAGTAATCCTTCGGAACGATTCATACAGGAAGTGACGAAATTTCTTCGCATTGCAACAGATGGTCAACATCGCCACTGGGACAGGAAAATGGCGGAAATAGAAAGGTATCTAAATACAATTCCGAGCACAGTAACAAAAGAGACCCCAGAATACATCATGAAGGGTGTACTGCCGATAAGGCCATGGGAAGACCAAGAGCCAAAAGAATATCAACAGGTGATTGAAACCGTACAGAGAAGATTACAGCGAAGCAACGAAAAATATATCCAAAGACAGGAACACAATAGAAAAAGAAGACCAGTGACTTTCCAAAAGGGTGAAAAAGTACTCGTGAGGGCATTACGAGTATCAAATCTTCCTGGGGGCATTTGCGCAAAGTTGATGCCTGTTTTCGAAGGCCCGTACATCGTGAATAATGAAAATGGGATAAATAGTTATGAGTTGAGGCACAGGAACTCGGAAAAGATCCGAGGAATTTATAATATTCACGATGTATACAAATATCACGAATAAAAGACAGAATTACATGAAGTAGATAGTAAGTTAGGATATAAGACGTAGATTAAAGTAAGGAAATATACAGGGAGTTTGGTTTGCCTCGAGAAAATTTATTTAAAAATGCAGATAAATTTTATCGAATACAAAGGCGGGGATTTGTTATATTTCTATTTGATATGAAAATTAAATTTTGATAATTATAAGCAGGGTTCAATTTAATATAAAATATTTTCAATTTTCTCAACCACGGGCATATAAATTTAGAACAACCTGTATACAACAAATTGTTATATTTAATTTTAAGAAGTGATTAGAAGAAGCTTACGAAACTCGGGACAATGCGCCTAGAATAAACAAAGTGAATGGCACGTACCATTATCGTTGTTCGCGGAAGGTTCGATCATTAGCCTATGCTAAATAAGACTCAGTTGAAATAGATAATAGGTCATTATCGTTGTTCGCGGAAGGTTCGATCATTAGCCTATGCTAAATAAGACTCAGTTGAAATAGATAATAGGTCATTAAATTTTGTAAATAGTAGAAAGTAATTTTAGAATGGGAATTAACTATTTTTTTTTTGAAATCCATTAAGCATATTTAGAAAGATTAAAAATTGGTTTTGAGGAATACTGCGAATGAGAGTTGGTGGTGGAAGGTTGATTTGTAAATCTGGAAGGGATATTTAGAAAGTAGAGGAATGAATGACAAATATAGATCAGAATGTTTTGAGCGGTCGAGAAGTGAAGTCCAGTAGTAGACGGTAGTGTACGGAGAGTGAGAAAGCCGGTGTAGTTCCGTGAGTGTGGAGTATCTATCGTGGAACGAGAGGTAGGCCAGGTTGAGAGTAAAGAACCTCCTTGAGCCAAGAGTTCCCGGTAGCTGATTGCAGTTTCGAAAAAGGTAGAACACAGCATCACGACAGAAGCAGGAAGGAGAGCTATACGAGCTAGTTTCAAAGGAGAACATTACTGGAAGCCAGGACGAGGTTTTGATCGCAGCCAAGGATAGCAGGAAACGGGTCTTGTGTGAAGACATTCTCAGTTCACCAGAAAAAGGTCAGTCTCATTTGTTTGGACATGAATGTATGGGTTTTTCGTATTAAATACCACATTTAAAATTGAAGAACATAATCAATAATATCAGAAAAGCTTCATCAAACTTAAATAGAATTGTTGCTAATAAATCATAATAGTTAAATGTTAATAAAAACTTTCAATTGGAAACCAAAAGGAAATAAGATTCCCATGTGTAAATGTTATTAGCAAATATTAAGCAGTGATTGCCATTTAAATAAAATAAACAATATTTTGATTATAATTGTAACCCATATGTGTGTATTATTTTACTCTTTTCTTTCCTATCCCGATTAGGAACCATTGAGAAATACTTAGAAGCCACGTAAGTAAGTAATTAATTTTATAATTCGCCCTGAGATTGAAAACATATTGATATGTGATCTGATAAATTAATTAGATTATTATTAATGCATTGATTAAATTAAATGACATATAAGAATATTATCTCATATCAATAATCAAGATCACATCAATATATATATATATATATATATATATATATATATATATATATATATATAACAACATTGAAATATTGGGGTAGCAGCAATCTCAAAGAAAACTCTTTATAATAATTCCAAGCTTTCGATAATGTTTATTATCATCTTCAGGGAAATTTCAACCTTGTTTCCTAACTGTTCAGCAAAGATTATATACCTGTTACATATATATATATATATATATATATATATATATATATATATATATATATATATATATATATATTAATATGTAGTGACTGTTAATAATACAAAAAGAATAATTTTGGGGAATGCAGTCAATGTGTTTTGGGCTGATTAGAAGTGAAACACTTTGAACTTTTGTCGAGCTTTCGGACAATTTATTTCCTTTATCAAGACAATCTAAAAATACAAATGTTTAAATTTAGATGAAAACTAGAAAAATAAAAATAAAAACTTACTGCTCGTGGTTTACAAAATAACTAACATAATTATAAAAAACATAAAAATTCTTTCTAAAAAATATAAATTGTAAACGTAAATTAATTTTGAAATATGTCAAAAAGACATTAATCAAATGTAGTTAGACTACTTTAATAACTCAATAGATTGGGAAAGAAGTTAGTTAACAGTGTATAAAATAATGATATAAAGATGTAAGTAAATTTGAAGTTATAATTATTAGTAAAAAAAAAACTGATAGTAATGTAAAACAAGTTGATTTAGAATGTTATAAATATTTTTCTTTTGATACTATTTAGTGAAATTTTAAAAATTAATAAGACCAAATTGTTTATAAAATGCATAAATTAGTAATATCAGATCTCAAAATTAAAGTCAAAGTTAGTAAAAATTACAGTCAAAGTTAGTTAGTCAAAGCCAAAATGTTATTATAAATAATACTTAGGTTATTGATATCAGATCTCTTATTAATACAATTTGATTTTTTTATCCAAACCATTTCTTTAAATTCTCTTTTACGTAAATTTACTTCTCTTTCCAAAAATTTTTTGGAAAGAGAAGTAAATTTACGTAAAAGAGAATTTAAAGAAATCGTTTGGATAAAAAAATCAAATTGTATTAATAAGAGATCTGATATCAATAACCTAAGTATTATTTATAATAACATTTTGGCTTTGACTAACTAACTTTGACTGTAATTTTTACTAACTTTGACTTTAATTTTGAGATCTGATATTACTAATTTATGCATTTTATAAACAATTTGGTCTTATTAATTTTTAAAATTTCACTAAATAGTATCAAAAGAAAAATATTTATAACATTCTAAATCAACTTGTTTTACATTACTATCAGTTTTTTTTTTACTAATAATTATAACTTCAAATTTACTTACATCTTTATATCATTATTTTATACACTGTTAACTAACTTCTTTCCCAATCTATTGAGTTATTAAAGTAGTCTAACTACATTTGATTAATGTCTTTTTGACATATTTCAAAATTAATTTACGTTTACAATTTATATTTTTTAGAAAGAATTTTTATGTTTTTTATAATTATGTTAGTTATTTTGTAAACCACGAGCAGTAAGTTTTTATTTTTATTTTTCTAGTTTTCATCTAAATTTAAACATTTGTATTTTTAGATTGTCTTGATAAAGGAAATAAATTGTCCGAAAGCTCGACAAAAGTTCAAAGTGTTTCACTTCTAATCAGCCCAAAACACATTGACTGCATTCCCCAAAATTATTCTTTTTATATATATATATATATATATATATATATATATATATATATATATATAAAACAAAAGATGTAGATCTTTGAAACACACTCAGTGATCAAAAGATCCACAGGTACTGGTTTAACGACCACTCGTACGAAATCAAACAAATGAAATAGAGAATGTGGAAAAATCCCCTTACGAATAACTCACACATCCACTATTTCTGGCTGGGAGAAATTTTTCGAATAGAATCAAAGATCCAAACACCAGTTCTTAGAAATGTGTTTCGCCCTCTTCAACCTCCGTGGGCTCATCGGTAAAGATGAGAGGTTGAATATCTTTAGACACATTCCATCAAAAAACAACATCCGAGACATAGACATAACAGGAGCGTAAATCTACGCCCAACCTGAAAATGACAGTCTCAAGTTTTAATTCCCTAATTACTTTAGAGTAAGTAAGATAATGTTTATGAAAAAACAAAAGATGTAGATCTTTGAAACACACTCAGTGATCAAAAGATCCACAGGTACTGGTTTAACGACCACTCGTACGAAATCAAACAAATGAAATAGAGAATGTGGAAAAATCCCCTTACGAATAACTCATGAAGAGGGCGAAACACATTTCTAAGAACTGGTGTTTGGATCTTTGATTCTATTCGAAAAATTTTTCCCAGCCAGAAATAGTGGATGTGTGAGTTATTCGTAAGGGGATTTTTCCACATTCTCTATTTCATTTGTTTGATTTCGTACGAGTGGTCGTTAAACCAGTACCTGTGGATCTTTTGATCACTGAGTGTGTTTCAAAGATCTACATCTTTTGTTTTTTCATAAACATTATCTTACTTACTCTAAAGTAATTAGGGAATTAAAACTTGAGACTGTCATTTTCAGGTTGGGCGTAGATTTACGCTCCTGTTATGTCTATGTCTCGGATGTTGTTTTTTGATGGAATGTGTCTAAAGATATTCAACCTCTCATCTTTACCGATGAGCCCACGGAGGTTGAAGAGGGCGAAACACATTTCTAAGAACTGGTGTTTGGATCTTTGATTCTATTCGAAAAATTTTTCCCAGCCAGAAATAGTGGATGTGTGAGTTATTCGTAAGGGGATTTTTCCACATTCTCTATTTCATTTGTTTATATATATATATATATATATATATATATATATATATATATATATATATATATATATATACACAGGGTGGTTCATCTTATTCGCCTCGGTCTCTGTACGGAAAACCACTTGATATTTTAAAAAAAATTCTTCACAGAAATATACAGGGCCTTTAATACTACAACCTAAAAATAATGTGAATTATACAGGGTGTTCTAAAAAAGAGTGGTATATCAAAGTTATATTTTTTCTTATGGAATGCCCTATATCTGATGACATTATTGAATTGACCTTAAAAAATAAGCTATACTTTCATAAGGGTTCCCTATACCTAAATACAGGGTGTTTTGATTTATTTCGATTTTTATAAAAATGTAAGGTTTTAGAAAAAAATAAATATCTACGAATCTAAGAAGCAGTAACAAATTCTTTCTTGGATCTTAATAATAGACTATTTAGCATACTTAAACAGATGCTTATTGCAACAAAATTTCTTACAGGGTGGTCAAAATATGAGATTGTTCTATTAACAAATTCAAGCTGTAATAACTTACTTATTTTAAATGGAACACCCTGTATCTTACTAGTCTATGGCGTAGAAAATTTTCTTAGCTTTCAATTTGTATTAGGGTTTCCTATACCTATCTTTTTACAGGGTGGTCAAAATATTAGATTGTTCTATTAACAAATTCAAGCTGTAATAACTTACTTATTTTAAATGGAACACCCTGTAGCTTACTAGTCTATCGAGTAGAAAGTTTACTTAGCTTTCAATTCTTATTAGGGTTTCCTATACCTATCTCCCTTCATTTTTTAAATATTTAAAGATTTCCTAATTTGTAAGCTTTAAAAATTAGAATTACATAAGTACCTATGTCGTGTTTATGTACAACACATCACCAACACCGGCAATATACTTAGACAAGATACTGTCATTAATAATAAAATTTTCATTGTTATCATGTAATCACACAGAGTGTTGTATTATTTTAGTTGATTTTGGCCTACATGTGAAATTGAATAATATGTTTATTTTAAACTGCATACCCTATATTAGATGCCGTATTCTGGAAGATATTTAAATGATATTTCATTCCGTATAAGTATTTTCCATATCTTAACCCAACGGTTATTAAGTAAATTTAAGAACGCCACTTTTTGTTTGAATCTTTAAATCGCAATTACAAACAATTAAATGCAATGGCTACTTTGACGAAAACGAGCCTATTGTACAAAAATATGTAAAAATGGGTATTTACAGAATAACATGGGAATTTATATTTACAGAATAACATGTGTATTGAGAATGTTAACATGGAATTGAAGAGATTTTAAATATCTTCCATTATAAAGAATAGAATCTCGAGTATGTCATTTAAAATAAGAACACTCTGTGTGATTAAATGATAAAAATGTGAATTTTATTAATGAAACTATCTTGACTAAGATATTTAAGTATATTGCCGGTGTTGGTGATGTGTTGTACATAACCACGACATAGGTACTTAATTCTAATTTTTAAAGCTTACAAATTAGGAAATCTTTAAATATTTAAAAAATGCAGCTAGATAGGTATAGGAAACCTTAATAAGAATTGAAAGCTAAGTAAATTTTCTACTCGATAGACTAGTAAGATACAGGGTGTTCCATTTAAAATAAGTAAGATATTACAGCTTGAATTTGTTAATAGAACAATCTAATATTTTGACCACCCTGTAAAAAGATAGGTATAGGAAACCCTAACACAAATTGAAAGCTAAGTAAATTTTCTACGCGATAGACTAGTAAGATACAGGGTGTTCCATTTAAAATAAGTAAGTTATTACAGCTTGAATTTGTTAATATAACAATCTCATATTTTGACCACCCTGTAAGAAATTTTGTTGCAATAAGCATCTGTTTAAGTATGCTAAATAGTTTATTATTAAGATCCAAGAAAGAATTTGTTACTGCTTCTTAGATTCTTAGATATTTATTTTTTTCTAAAACCTTACATTTTTATAAAAATCGAAATAAATCAAAACACCCTGTATTTAGGTATAGGGAACCCTTATGAAAGTATAGCTTATTTTTTAAGGTCAATTCAATAATGTCATCAGATATAGGGCATTCCATAAGAAAAAATATAACTTTGATATACCACTCTTTTTTGGAACACCCTGTATAATTCACATTATTTTTAGGTTGTAGTATTAAAGGCCCTGTATATTTTTGTGAAGAAAATTATTTAAAATATCAAGTGGTTTTCCGTACAGAGACCGAGGCGAATAAGATGAACCACCCTGTATATAAAAAGAAGAAAGAAAGAAATTTAATCTTTGCAGATAAGTTAAATAGTAAACTCTTAAATATCTTAAATATATATATATATATATATATATATATATATATATATATATATATATATAAATCTGTAGGAAATATCAGGTATGTGGTCTATAATAAAAAATCTTTATTTTTTCTAAAAACTCAATATTTCGCACATTTTTTTTGATGGCTTCTTCAGGAGTATACTGTAACAACAATTTTAACAACTTACAAAGACGTACAAACTAGATTTTAAAATACTTACAGAAAGTTAAAAGATTTCACAAATAAATAACATTGACATTAAAATAAAAATTGTTACTGTCATATATTAAAATGCATCTTAAAATTAATATAAGGAAAGGTCTGAAGCACGTTCGTTACAGTAATAAGACAAAGCACATAAAATGACTCAAACGCAAAAAATAACAACAAAAGAACAATTAGAGGAATACTATTACTTTAATTATTAAGGTTAGTTGTTTATTAAGGCGAGTGTTAACTTAATGATTACTGTAAATTTTATTCAATATATTACAATATATGTTACTTAACTGTCCAGTGTCTGTTTTGTAATTTAAAGTTTTTTTATTTTTGTTAATGTGATACATCTCCAGAAATAATCTACTTTTATAGTTATCAGACTGTGCCAAAATACGAGTATTATTATAGTCCATGACCGGTGTTTTCATAATGCTCAACTACTGCACACGTATTTTTTCTTAAGCGGCAATCACTTTTATGTTGTGTGATTCTTTGCTTTAACCATTGTGATGTTTGGCCAATGTAACTATTCTGACATCCTAGACATGGTATTTCATAAACAACATTACTTCTATACAAGGTTGGTACTGGGTCTTTAATTTTTGAGAATAATTGTTTGCTGTTAATAGTATTGTATTTGGCTATATTGATATTGGGAACATCTTTAAATATGGATATGACTGAATGTGTTAGACCATTAATAAAGGGGAGTTTTTTATATATAATTGACTTATTGTTGGAATCATGGACGGGACCATCGTAGAAATTACTGCTGTAAATAAGTTTTTTTAAAATATGTTTAGGATATCCATTGTTGCGAAAGATTTTGTATAATATGTCTAGATTTTTTTGTAAAAAAGTGTCATCAACAATGGACGTTATTCTGTTTTTCATGCCTAATACGGTATTGTATTTTTGGCGAGTGGTATGATTTGAAAAATAATTAATATACCTGCCTGATGCTGTCGGCTTTTGGTACCAATCCAATATTAAAATATTATTCTCAGTTCTTATTATTAAGTACAATACTTGCATCAATTGTAGGGTACGGTTCAAGTATATGGGCACATAGATTAATAAATAAAAAAAACGCAGAAAAATTAAATAGAGCTCAGAGAGGATTTCTTGTAAGAATGACGGGAGCATTTGGAACAACTGCAACACAGGCACTCACAGTTTTAACTGGAGTAATGCCAATGCATTTAGAAACACAAAAAAGAGCATGTAATTATTGGCTAAAAAAAGAAAAATATGAAAAAATAATACAAATAATAGGATTAGATATAAGAAATAAAAGAGAATTAAAAGAAATAATAAATAGAAAAAGACAAAATGAATGGGAAAATTCAACAAAATCTAGACGTTTATACAATTTTATACCAATATTAGAAAACATTCCAAATTATTTTAATCCAAAACAAGGTTTAATACACTTTTTAACAGGACATGGATCGTACCCAACATATTTGGAAAGATTTAACTTAAAAGATGATGCATATTGTGAATGTGGAGAACTAGGTACACCAGAACATATAGTGTTACATTGTGAAAATACTATAGAAAATGAAGAACATAGAGAAATGAGAAGAAGATTAGAAAGAATTGAAATAAGAGATATATTACAAAATGAAGAATATTTTGAAATATTAAACAATCTCACACAAATAATATCTAAAAAACAACAAGAAATCTATAATAATAGAAGAAGACAACCAATAATCCAACCCTGATGAAGTTGAGTAAGATAAAGTTAAAGGAAATAAAATAAAATATAAATTCAAAAATAGATATTTACAATTATAATAATAATAATTCAATATAAAATAAATAAATAAAAATAATAATTCAATACATAATTCATAAAAATAAAAAAAAAAAAAAAAAAAAAACTACCAACTCTCTTCTGAAAATAGAGGGACTGTCTTTATAACTTAGAAGGGAGTTGATAGTACCAAAAATATTTTAAATTGTTTATTTAAATTTGTTTGTTATACGTAATTAATAGATTATGGCAAATTGTTATTGTAAAAATAGATTTAATAGTTGAGTAAAAAATGTAAAAATATAAAAAAAAAAATATCTGTAATCCCATCAGGAAAAAACGACCTGGATTAGTCACTAGAGGCCAGGTCATATGTATAAATAATAAATAAAAAAAAAAAAAAAAAAAAAAATAAAAAAGTTCTTATTACCCTTGTATCTAAAAATGGTACACCAAGATCTGTCTCAGTTTCTATTGTAAACTGAAGATGTTTATTAAATGAATTAAAAATATTTAATGTAGTGTTGATGTGATACGATGGAACTGCACATATGATGTCATCGACATATTTATATAAAAACGGTAACTCAAACGGTAACTGTGTAATCACATTGTCTAAGAGATGATCAGTTAAAATAGTCCAAAGGATTATGTGTTGATTTCTTTGGATGTGGTGTCATTATTTACAAACATTCCACTAAATATGGTCACGGACATCATAGAATCAAATTGGAACCTTATAAAAGACCACACGACATTATCGAAAGATAATTTTTTAAAAATTCTTAGATTTATTTTTAATAACACTTACTTCAGTTTTAATGGAAAATTTTACTCCCAAATTTTTGGAACACCGATGGGTTCCCCCATTAGTCCAATCCTTGCGACTATTGTAACTGATCATCTCTTAGACAATGTGATTACACAGTTACCGTTTGAGTTACCGTTTTTATATAAATATGTCGATGACATCATATGTGCAGTTCCATCGTATCACATCAACACTACATTAAATATTTTTAATTCATTTAATAAACATCTTCAGTTTACAATAGAAACTGAGACAGATCTTGGTGTACCATTTTTAGATACAAGGGTAATAAGAACTGAGAATAATATTTTAATATTGGATTGGTACCAAAAGCCGACAGCATCAGGCAGGTATATTAATTATTTTTCAAATCATACCACTCGCCAAAAATACAATACCGTATTAGGCATGAAAAACAGAATAACGTCCATTGTTGATGACACTTTTTTACAAAAAAATCTAGACATATTATACAAAATCTTTCGCAACAATGGATATCCTAAACATATTTTAAAAAAACTTATTTACAGCAGTAATTTCTACGATGGTCCCGTCCATGATTCCAACAATAAGTCAATTATATATAAAAAACTCCCCTTTATTAATGGTCTAACACATTCAGTCATATCCATATTTAAAGATGTTCCCAATATCAATATAGCCAAATACAATACTATGAACAGCAAACAATTATTCTCAAAAATTAAAGACCCAGTACCAACCTTGTATAGAAGTAATGTTGTTTATGAAATACCATGTCTAGGATGTCAGAATAGTTACATTGGCCAAACATCACAATGGTTAAAGCAAAGAATCACACAACATAAAAGTGATTGCCGCTTAAGAAAAAATACGTGTGCAGTAGTTGAGCATTATGAAAACACCGGTCATATGCTGGACTATAATAATACTCGTATTTTGGCACAGTCTGATAACTATAAAAGTAGATTATTTCTGGAGATGTATCACATTAACAAAAATAAAAAAACTTTAAATTACAAAACAGACACTGGACAGTTAAGTAACATATATTGTAATATATTGAATAAAATTTACAGTAATCATTAAGTTAACACTCGCCTTAATAAACAACTAACCTTAATAATTAAAGTAAAAGTATTCCTCTAATTGTTCTTTTGTTGTTATTTTTTGCGTTTGAGTCATTTTATGTGTTTTGTCTTATTACTGTAACGAACGTGCTTCAGACCTTTCCTTATATTAATTTTAAGATGCATTTTAATATATGACAGTAACAATTTTTATTTTAATGTCAATGTTATTTATTTGTGAAATCTTTTAACTTTCTGTAAGTATTTTAAAATCTAGTTTGTACGTCTTTGTAAGTTGTTAAAATTGTTGTTACAGTATACTCCTGAAGAAGCCATCAAAAAAATGTGCGAAATATTGAGTTTTTAGAAAAAATAAAGATTTTTTATTATAGACCACATACCTGATATTTCCTACAGATTTATTTATTGTTTTTGGTCGAAATAATCACTTTGAATATATATATATATATATATATATATATATATATATATATATATATATATATATATATATATATATATATATATATATATATATATATATATAAGAGCGGAGTAATTTTTTTTGTCATCGGGTCACAATCAGTTTCTGATTCTACAATGAATTCTGTGAAAAAAAAACATTACACCATAGTTATCTGATGAATTTCGAGGCGCCACATTTTTCATTTTAGTTTTGAGGTACATCAGACCTTGTCATTTTACGACTTCTGATGTACATTGAGGTTGATTGTGGACAAAATTTCAACTTTTTTTATTACGGAAAAGTGTATTTTTGTAGCTTTTGAGACGAGCAATCCATTTTTGATATGTATTTCTACCAAAAACACTCACCAGGGGGCGCTACAATGCAATTTTATGAACATCAGAATTTGTCATTTTATGACTTCTGATGTACATTGCGGTTCACTGGGGACATATTTAAACTTTTTTTTACGGAAAAGTGTATTTTAGTAGCTTTTGAGACAAGGAATTTGTTTTTGATATCTATTGGTCCCAAAAGTACTCACCAGGGGGCACTACAGTGCCTTTTTGGTCATTTTACGACTACTTTTTTTGGATAAAACAGTGTTTGTATTATTTTTTCAACGTTTTTATTTAATAGGCCCTGAGTTTATGTTACAAAAAATAGGTAATATTAATTAGTTTATTATAAACTTTACTAAACAATATTTTGCTTAATTAAATTTATTTGAAATATAATAAATTAGATGTTTTTGAGTAACCAAACCACTCAATTTTGGATCAAAAAAATTTTGGATCTTCGATTTTTCTAAAACTTGATGTATAGCTTCTGAGGAACGTAAAAATAAGCTCAAGCTGAAGCATTTAAGCCCGAACAGGCTTCTTCTTTTTTCTCAATTTGTACATTTTATCATAAAGTATGAATGGAAAAATAAGGTGTTAATACGAGGGACTCAAAAATGTCATTATAAGGCATTATAACAAATTAATATGATTCAAAACGCGGTTTTGGTCAAATTTTGGTGTAGAAAACGTTAGAATGCCGTTCATTGCATTTTCCTCCATTCCCAAAATATTGTATATTTCGATTTTGCTGATCATCTTGGCAATATTTTGCCAAGCATAATTCCTGTCTTTGACATGTTCTACGTGTCGGACTTATGACTTATTAAAATGTCCAGTTGGTGATAAATAGCAGTCTGATTTTCGCAAATGTGTGAGTGTTTAATGAAAGGGTAACAAATCAATTGGAAGTTCTGCCTGACAAAATATATGGGACGTTTTCGTAGTCTGACGTTCCAAATTTTTAACCTGTTCCCCAATTAAAACTTCCCCTGTTCCAGTGTTCCCAAAGATCAAAGTTTGTCCGACTAGACACCGACTAGACACTTCCGCCTTCATCTTAATTGTAAGATTTTATACCTTTTTTGTCTTGGAGTTATATGACTCTACCAGATGTAATACGTTCGTATTAGTAGGGGAGACAGGTGTGCTAAATTTGCAGTTACTCAAGCGTTATGGAGACCTATTGGATTGTGAAAATTAAGTCCGAAAACCAAAAAAACTTAAGTTAAGTTTTCCATTTTACTGGATACTTTCCATTTCTTTATTTTAAATTCCAAAAATCATTTTTTCCGATTACAGTGCCATCTATCCATAATTCGAAAAAATGTCTCGAATAAAAGTTACTTATGTTTACCTAAGAAATCCAAATCTGCAATAAAAAAAATGGGGAATCCTATTTTAATGTTTTAAAGTAACCCCCCACCCCACCACCGAGGGTGGTCGTGTTTGATGTCATTTGATAGATTTTTAAAAAATATTGAACACGTAGTTTTCAGTTTTTCGACCTGACGTTCATTTCCGACGATCAAAGTTGTGAAACTTTGTGACTCATCCATTTCCTTACGGGTCCGCTCAAATCGCAAGATTTTTTAAATATACTGCATGTACTTAACTTACCTTATCTTAATCTGATGCAGTGGCGTACTGATAGATCAGCGGGCCCTGGTTCCAGCTGGGATGCGGGTCCCCGCCCAAAACATTCAATATAAATCATCATATATCATAAAATATTTCATAAAAACTCAAACTAAATTATAGTCCATTTACTCACGGTTTTTGCTGTCAATTTTAAAGAACTGCTCGGATTGAGATGCAATTTGGCATACACAAAGCTAACATGTCAAGTGACCCCTGGCTTATATGATCTGTAAGTTTTACCGCTTCAAAGTGCTCAATTTTAAAAACAATTTGGCTTTAAATTAACAAAAAAATTAATACTTTTGAAAAAAAAATTGTTTTTTCAAAATAACTCAACTTCAAAAATCTCAACTACCTAGTATAAAAAAATATAGCTTTTGCTATTGTGAATATTTTGGACTTTTTGTTTTCCTGACGACAAAAATTGGTTATAAGATATTGTCCTCAATAGGGGAAATAAGTCGGAGTCGTAAGTCCCCCAGAAGGGCCTCCGACTTATGACATGCAAGGGGCTACTCAGTTCACCCCCGGCCTATTGGGTCCTCGTCCATATACTTGTGAAAGGCATCGCTGGTCATCAGCTGGGCCCTAACCCTCCTGGGTTAAGGCAATGGCAACTTGCCATGGGTTTGGGTTTTGCACCATGGGCCTTAACAAAGGCCAGTGCATTGTGTATCGAGTTCTAAAAAGAACACGATACAAGTTTTCTTACATTAAAAATAAACCTAAAATAAAACTATCTGGAACTATTGCTACGCTGAAGAGTTGTACTGAGTTCCTATCGAGTAGAACTCAGTACAGTCCTTACACTAAGAACTATGGCTATCTTCTAACTGCTTACGGCTTCTAAGTGGAGAGACTTTGGCTGGTTCTGAAAAGAACCAGCAGGGAACCTTACAACAGCATTCCCTGTATTTCAATAAAAAATTTTGTTTTCAAAATTTTTGAGCAATAATTATTGTTCGTTTTTACCTACACAAGTACCTACACAAAAATGAAAATCTGTTAAGCAGTTACATTTCTTATCTGTGTACTTGTGTAGTTCAAAATGTCCCTATCAAATTAGAAACAAAAGAAGCAAAAAGCGCATTAAAGCGGGCCCCCAAGGGGCCCGGGCCCTGGTCCCGCGGAACCATGCTCAGTACGCCACTGATCTGATGATTTCGAGATTTTCTAATAATAAATTCTTTCGGACCCTCCTTAACGAAATCTCCTGTAGTTAGAGTCCATATATGGTAGGGGTACATTTACAGGGTACAATGTTTCTCCCCATGTGATATTCTGACGTGCTCGAGAAACTGCAGAAATCCCCGCTTGGGCTCCTCTACCTAATATAAAAGTAATTGCTTAAGGTCTAGTTAATTATTATATTTTAATTAATTTTATTAACAGAATTATTAATTTTTTTAAATTTTATAATTATCAAGTTAATGTTAAATATTTTTAATAACAGAATTAATATCTACGAAATAAAAATAAAAGAAAAAATAATAATATTAACATTGTTTTACTCACAAAATGACGCAAATTGCACTGTAGCTCCCCCTGGTGAGTATGTTTGGTACAAATAGATAAAAAATGAATTCCTCGTCTCAAAAACTACTAAAATACACTTTTTCGTAAAAAAATGTCTAAAATTTGTACACAATCACCCGCAATCTACATCAGTAGTCAGAAAATGACAACTTCTGATGTTCATAAAGTTGCATTGTAGCGCCCCCTGGTGAGTGTTTTTGGTAGAAATACATATCAAAAATGGATTACTCGTCTCAAAAACTACTAAAATACACTTTTTCGTAAAAAAATATTTAAAATTTGTACACAATCACCCGCAATCTACATCAGTAGTCATAAAATGACAACTTCTGATGTTCATAAAATTGCATTGTAGTGCCCCCTGATGAGTGTTTTTGGTAGAAATACATATCAAAAATGGATTGCTCGTCTCAAAAACTACTAAAATACACTTTTGCGTAAAAAATGTTTAAAAGTCCACAATCAAACGCTATGTACATCAGAAGTCATAAAATGACAACTTCTGATAATCATAAAATTCAATGTAGCGCCCCCTGGTGGGTGTTTTTGGTACAAATAGATATCAAAAATGGATTCCTCGTCTCAAAAGCTATTAAAATACACTTTTCCGTAAAAAAAAGTTTAAAATTTGTCCACAATCAACTGGAATGTAGATCAGAAGTCATAAAATGACAATTTCTAATATTCATATAATTGTATTGTAACGCCCCCTAGTGAGTGTTTTTGGCAGAAAAACATATTAAATTTAAATTTCTCGTCTCAAGAAATACTAAAATTCACTTTTCCGTAAACAAAGTTTAAAACTTATCCACAATTAACCGCAATGAACATCAGTAGTCATAAAATGACAACTCCTGACGTTCACAAAATTGCATTGTAGCGCCCCCTGGTGAGTAATTTTGGTAAAAATAGATATCAAAAATGGATTCCTCGTCTCAAAAGCTACTAAAATAAACTTTTCCGTAATAAAAAAAGTTGAAATTTTGTCCACAATCAACCTCAATGTACATCAGAAGTCGTAAAATGACGAGTTCTGATGTACCTCAAAACTAAAATGAAAAAGTGGCGCCTCGAAATTCATCAGATACCTATGGTGTAATGTTTTTTTTTCACAGAATTCATTGTAGAATCAGAAACTGATTGTGACCCGATGACTTTTTTTTTGTCATATAAATTACTCCGCTCTAATATATATATATATATATATATATATATATATATGAAAGGAAACGGCAATTGCATTTTATTTCACTTCGACCACCACCGATATTCTACACGACGTGTTTCGAGCTCATGTCAAGCTCTCGTCAGGAACATCTAGGTGGATGGTCGAGGTGTAAGAAAATGCTTTTGGCCTTTCTGGTAATAATAAAATAACCAGACTTCAGTACACTTGGTACGACATCTATATTAATTAAACGAAAAGATTTCTCTGGTATACAGAAGAAATATTTTCCGTAGCGGACGCGAAAATGTAAATTTCAAAGTCTGTCAAAGTTTCGTACCAAGTGTACTGAAGTCTGGTTATTTTATTATTACCAGAAAGGCCAAAAGCATTTTCTTACACCTCGACCATCCACCTAGATGTTCCTGACGAGAGCTTGACATGAGCTCGAAACACGTCGTGTAGAATATCGGTGGTGGTCGAAGTGAAATAAAATGCAATTGCCGTTTCCTTTCATATCACGGTTCTTCTCCGTTATTGACGAATGTGTAGCGAATAACGTGGCTTTGTAGACAAATCTGTGACACAAAGAGGTGTCTTTTGTCGTTCATCGTCTTTTATGAAGACTTTGAAATTTACATTTTCGCGTCCGCTACGGAAAAGATTTCTTCTGTATACCAGAGAAATCTTTTCGTTTAATTAATATATATATATATATATATATATATATATATATATATATATATATATAGACTTTAGTTTTTTATTGAGGTTGCAGTCATTTATTTCTAAGGGGCAGCAACTGCAACCTCAATAAAAAACTAAAGTCTACATATTGTCAGTCAATAATACCAAACTTCTTTATATATATATATATATATATATATATATATATATATATATATATATATATATATTATATCACTTAAAACTTTTTTGACTTTTTAAAAAATATTTTATTTTGAAAATACAAGAATTAAAGTTACATGTACTAAATCTAAATTATTACGAACAACAAATTAAAGCCGACAGATGGTTTTATACAATTAGCAAAATGCTGAGGTTGTGAGAAAGCTTGGACGTCGTTTATTCCGCTGACATTGACATTGATACTGGATGCGTCAGTTCAGATGGCTGACACCTGATATCTGCTGATGGGAAATAAGTAGGTACTTCATTATTAAGGTTAGTTGGTAAAAACGGATATAACATATATATATATATATATATATATATATATATATATATATATATATATATATATATATATATATATATATATATAATATGTTACACTTGAAGTTTCCGCGGGAGCTATATGTGCTTTCTGTTGTTTTCCGGGTTTGACTCCGCGTTGAATAATTTTGGTTTTGATAAAAACCATTATTTTGACGACGTTTCGGCAAGATCTCACTTGCCATTGTCAAGTCAGGTAGTTCCGCTTCTCGCTGCTGCTTGAAGTAAACTGAATTTTTACTCACGATACCGTCGCTTATGTAGTTGATCCTGATGCTGCTTGCCCTGCGCGAACTCTGGCTCTTGTTATTGGTCCGGTGTAGGTTGCAGTCGTCGGCGGGATGTTACGCGTGGATGTTGCGGCCTGATTTATTTTGGTCTTTTTCTTCAATACCGTTTTCCAAGTTGTAGGAAGCCGTTGCGCATCATCTCTTTGGTTTAAGCCGTTGGGATTTCTTTCAATTTCTATCGATTCTCTGATTTCCCGTTTTCTTTTTATTTCGATGTTAGCTAACATCGTTGTTTGGTTCAGGTTTATTGTGTGTCCTGTATTTGCGACATGTTGAGCCAGGGATGACGTGGTTTCTCCCCTTTCGATAGCATTTCGGTGTTCTTCTCGTCTTACCTGGATTCTTCGATTGGTCTGTCCAATGTACGACTTTCCACAATCCCCACACGGAATCTCGTATACACCTTGGCTTTCTAACGATATTTTGGTCTTTGGTGTTGGTAAAATAGTTGAGATCTTTCTGTCCGTATTAAATATCGTTTCTATGTTGTGTTTTCTCAGCACTCTCCCTATTTTCTCTGTCGTACCCTTCACATATGGCAGAATGGTTTTGCCGATCGGCTTATTGTCTTCTGTAGGGTCCTTATCTCTTCTTCGAGCATTTTGAGCTTTTTCGATGTTGTATGTTGAGAAGCCGTTTTTTCTTAACGCTGTTTTCACGTTATGCATTTCTTCATTTTGATGTTCTTGGTCTGTCAGTCTTTCGGATCTTGTAATCAAGGTTTTGATGACTGAATGCAATTGTGCAGGATGGTGGTGTGAAGCAGCATTTAGATATCTATCGGTATGTGTCGGTTTCCGATACACTGTATGGCCTATGTGTCCGTCTTGTTTCTTTATTATTAACACATCTAAGAATGGAATTTGATCGTTTTCTTCCAGTTCCATGGTAAACTGAATTTTATGGTGGATATTGTTGATGTGTTCTAAAAAAGCCTTTAGTTTTTCTTCTCCGTGGGTCCAGATAATAAAAGTGTCATCCACGTATCTAAGCCACAGTTTGGGTTTGTATTCAGCTGTTTCTATTGCCCGCTGTTCTATTCTTAGATGTGTTAATAATAAAGAAACAAGACGGACACATAGGCCATACAGTGTATCGGAAACCGACACATACCGATAGATATCTAAATGCTTCTTCACACCACCATCCTGCACAATTGCATTCAGTCATCAAAACCTTGATTACAAGATCCGAAAGACTGACAGACCAAGAACATCAAAATGAAGAAATGCATAACGTGAAAACAGCGTTAAGAAAAAACGGCTTCTCAACATACAACATCGAAAAAGCTCAAAATGCTCGAAGAAGAGATAAGGACCCTACAGAAGACAATAAGCCGATCGGCAAAACCATTCTGCCATATGTGAAGGGTACGACAGAGAAAATAGGGAGAGTGCTGAGAAAACACAACATAGAAACGATATTTAATACGGACAGAAAGATCTCAACTATTTTACCAACACCAAAGACCAAAATATCGTTAGAAAGCCAAGGTGTATACGAGATTCCGTGTGGGGATTGTGGAAAGTCGTACATTGGACAGACCAACCGAAGAATCCAGGTAAGACGAGAAGAACACCGAAATGCTATCGAAAGGGGAGAAACCACGTCATCCCTGGCTCAACATGTCGCAAATACAGGACACACAATAAACCTGAACCAAACAACGATGTTAGCTAACATCGAAATAAAAAGAAAACGGGAAATCAGAGAATCGATAGAAATTGAAAGAAATCCCAACGGCTTAAACCAAAGAGATGATGCGCAACGGCTTCCTACAACTTGGAAAACGGTATTGAAGAAAAAGACCCAAAATAAATCAGGCCGCAACATCCACGCGTAACATCCCGCCGACGACTGCAACCTACACCGGACCAATAACAAGAGCCAGAGTTCGCGCAGGGCAAGCAGCATCAGGATCAACTACATAAGCGACGGTATCGTGAGTAAAAATTCAGTTTACTTCAAGCAGCAGCGAGAAGCGGAACTACCTGACTTGACAATGGCAAGTGAGATCTTGCCGAAACGTCGTCAAAATAATGGTTTTTATCAAAACCAAAATTATTCAACGCGGAAAACAACCGTCAAACCCGAAAAACAACAGAAAGCACATATAGCTCCCGCGGAAACTTCAAGTGTAACATAATTAACCTCTACGGGGAGGAAATTCTACCAGACATCAGAAGATACGAAAAACTACGATCGAAACGAAGGACGTTGTTATGCAACCTTACGTTTTTAGAACGCTGCCGTGACGAAAGCATTATACCGACTTGTATGAAGCTCACTTTTCACAAAAACAACTATAAAACTAAAAACATCTTAAGAAGAGCAAGCCTGGCGCTTATTAGAGAGGCAATCCATGATACCAGACGAGACATCGACAAAATGAATGCAGAATCATTACAGCTGCATCTTAAACTAAGTAACACAATCCATCCAACATTATGGAATTTCTTTGAACAACTGACAAACTTTCGAGCAGAAACAGATGCTGATCTCACTAAGACCAAAAAAAATTAAAAAGTTTGAAAATTTGTTACTACAACAGCGGCCAAAAAAGAAAGAAAATCCACAAATAGAAACAAACAATTTAGTATATAACTTTTCAAATCTGACACTGGATGAAGCCACGAATAGTGTTCTTGCAAAAGGTTTCAATTTTGCTGTTGCACCTACATACATTCCCGTACAAAACATCATTACTGAGGTAGAGACTACAATTACTAATCTCCCAGCAGAAACAGCCGAGATCATACGCCAAGACGTATCAAAAATATTAAGAACAGCTAAACCACCAAAAAGAAATTTAACACGGGAAGAGAAAGAAGCCTTACATAATTTGAAGAACAACAAAGAAATCATCGTGCTTCCAGCTGACAAAGGCAACGCTACGGTAGTGATGAATATTCAAGACTACGAAACAAAAATAAACGACATCTTAAATGATACAACATATCAAAGCATCTCGTCAGACCCGACAACCTATCTAGAGAAAATAACAAAAGCCAAGATCAAAGCCTCAAATATCAATAAAGAACAACAGGTCCATCTCATACCTAGAGAGAAGTCATCTAGATGCCCAAAATTTTACGGCCTACCCAAGGTACACAAGGCAGGATTACCACTGCGACCAATTGTGAGTTCCATCGGATCTCCCTTACAACCGCTGGCGAAATTTCTGGCCCAACAGCTGCAACCATACGCGGAAGAAGCGGAGTCTTACGTCAAGAACGCGAGCCACTTCATCGAGCGTATAAAAGGTGTGACTCTTGAGCCGGGACATTTGCTAGTCAGCTTCGATGTTGTCTCACTTATCACGAATGTTCCTATAGATGAATCACTGGACATCATAAGCAAAAAGTATCCAATATCACCGGATACACTAAACCTAACCAAACACTGTTTAAATAACACTTATTTCATCTATAAGGAACAAAGATATAAACAAATTGAGGGAGCACCGATGGGTTCTCCACTGTCACCAGTAATAGCGAACTTGTTTATGAAGGAAATAGAACAGCGGGCAATAGAAACAGCTGAATACAAACCCAAACTGTGGCTTAGATACGTGGATGACACTTTTATTATCTGGACCCACGGAGAAGAAAAACTAAAGGCTTTTTTAGAACACATCAACAATATCCACCATAAAATTCAGTTTACCATGGAACTGGAAGAAAACGATCAAATTCCATTCTTAGATGTGTTAATAATAAAGAAACAAGACGGACACATAGGCCATACAGTGTATCGGAAACCGACACATACCGATAGATATCTAAATGCTGCTTCACACCACCATCCTGCACAATTGCATTCAGTCATCAAAACCTTGATTACAAGATCCGAAAGACTGACAGACCAAGAACATCAAAATGAAGAAATGCATAACGTGAAAACAGCGTTAAGAAAAAACGGCTTCTCAACATACAACATCGAAAAAGCTCAAAATGCTCGAAGAAGAGATAAGGACCCTACAGAAGACAATAAGCCGATCAGCAAAACCATTCTGCCATATGTGAAGGGTACGACAGAGAAAATAGGGAGAGTGCTGAGAAAACACAACATAGAAACGATATTTAATACGGACAGAAAGATCTCAACTATTTTACCAACACCAAAGACCAAAATATCGTTAGAAAGCCAAGGTGTATACGAGATTCCGTGTGGGGATTGTGGAAAGTCGTACATTGGACAGACCAACCGAAGAATCCAGGTAAGACGAGAAGAACACCGAAATGCTATCGAAAGGAGAGAAACCACGTCATCCCTGGCTCAACATGTCGCAAATACAGGACACACAATAAACCTGAACCAAACAACGATGTTAGCTAATATCGAAATAAAAAGAAAACGGGAAATCAGAGAATCGATAGAAATTGAAAGAAATCCCAACGGCTTAAACCAAAGAGATGATGCGCAACGGCTTCCTACAACTTGGAAAACGGTATTGAAGAAAAAGACCAAAATAAATCAGGCCGCAACATCCACGCGTAACATCCCGCCGACGACTGCAACCTACACCGGACCAATAACAAGAGCCAGAGTTCGCGCAGGGCAAGCAGCATCAGGATCAACTACATAAGCGACGGTATCGTGAGTAAAAATTCAGTTTACTTCAAGCAGCAGCGAGAAGCGGAACTACCTGACTTGACAATGGCAAGTGAGATCTTGCCGAAACGTCGGCAAAATAATGGTTTTTATCAAAACCAAAATTATTCAACGCGGAGTCAAACCCGGAAAACAACAGAAAGCATATATATATATATATATATATATATATATATAAAACAGATGAAATAGAGAATGTGGAAAAATCCCCTTACGAACAATTCACACATCCACCATCTACATCTCATGTTTTTAATATATATATATATATATATATATATATATATATATATATATATATATATATATATATATATATATATATATATATATATATATATAAAAATTTTTTTTTGGGGAATGCAGTCAATAAATTTTTGGGCTATTCAGTGAAACACTTTGAACTTATTAGTCGAGCTTTCGAAAATTTTATTTTCTTTATCAAGACTATCTACAAATAAAAATGTTTAAATTTAGATAAAACTCAAAACAAAACTTAACTTACTGCTCGTGGTTACAAATTAATAATTATACAACTTATATAAAAACATGAAAATTTCTTAAAAGTAATATGTAAACGTAAAAATTTTGATAGTATGTCAATTCGACATCACTCAAAAAAATCTCGTTGGACTACTATAATAATTCGATAGGTTGGGAAAGAAATTAATGACATAATTTGTTGTAATTTATGATAGAAATAAAAAAAAAATTTTTAGGTAGAATTATTAGTAATATTTTAACAAATTTTAATAAGACAAAATGTTATTATAAATGATACTTAATTTATCAATGTCAGATCTCTTATTAATGCAATTTGATTTTTTTATCCAAACCATTTCTATATTATATTTATATATATTATATTTCATATTATAGTAGTCCAACGACATTTTTTTGAGTGATGTCGAATTGACATACTATCAAAATTTTTACGTTTACATATTACTTTTAAGAAATTTTCATGTTTTTATATAAGTTGTATAATTATTAATTTGTAACCACGAGCAGTAAGTTAAGTTTTGTTTTGAGTTTTATCTAAATTTAAACATTTTTATTTGTAGATAGTCTTGATAAAGAAAATAAAATTTTCGAAAGCTCGACTAATAAGTTCAAAGTGTTTCACTGAATAGCCCAAAAATTTATTGACTGCATTCCCCAAAAAAATTTTTATTACATTCCAACAGTCATTACATATTAACAATAATATATATATATATATATATATATATATATATATATATAATTCGTATTAATTTTTTTTTTCGATTATAGTGCCATCTATCAACAACTAGAATAAATGTTATAAATGACTGTAATCACGGACGTACCTTTTTTTCGGCCACTTCCAACTTAATGTGTTGGAAAGAAATCGAAAAACTGTAACGCACTGAAAGATGCTTCTGAGAAGGGCGCCGTCCAAAGACCTAAAACCTTAAACTTGTCAAACGTCACGCGCATGTCCTATACGCTCCAACTCGTATATAACCACTTCATCGAGAGCCCCAATTATTCGCTTATATAGCTTTGTTCAGGGGCGTAACAGAGGCCCCCGCAGCGTGAAGCTTGCGGGGGGGGCACTCGCTTAGGGGCCACATCTTGCCATCTGCTATTCTGTAAAAATCTGTTATTGTTATATTATTTTACGTTTTGTGTTTAAAATTAAAAACGTAATTTTCTAAATAGACGGATTTGCCAAGTGAATCATCTCATACTATCTAGAAACTTAATCCCTTCCGGCTTACCGAAATTTTATGGTAACGACAATAAACTATAATGCTTTGTACGTGACTATTGAAAGATTTTAGAATTGTAATTTGCCGAATTTTAGAACAATATTTCTAAATCTAGAAATGGGTTTTCTCTTTGATCTTTACCTACGTTTAGTATTTCGATACAATTATCCAGAGGCGTAACAGAGGCCCCCGCAGCATGAAGCTTACGGGGGCCCAAATATGTCAAGGGTCCCATTTTGTTGTCTAATTTATGTAAAAATGTGTTGTTATAATATTTGCATACCTACGTTTTTAAGCAGTGCAGTATTGAAAATGAAGTTGTCCATCCGAATTAATAAAATTGTAGATATATTCGCTGATAGTAGATAGTGCACGAAGAAAGTTGTTCATCTCATAGAATAATACTAATGTAATCATTTAGTAATTTTTGTTCTATTTCATTCTATACCTACCAATAAAGATGAAAAATGTAAGTCGTCATAAACAATGCATGAATAAACCAATAGCTCAGTAAATGACAGTTTTGGAGTGAAATTATCAGCATCACGACGGACGTATTTGCTTGACAATTTGGATTTAGGTTCTAGTTACACTCCACTTCAAAGTTGGATTTATCCCGTTGGTTGCTTTTACTTCCGGGGGTGACACTCCTCCTTGGGGTGAAAAACATACGTATAAAATAAGTCTGGAAATGTATAAATTGACTAATTATAAGCAACTTTTGTTTTTCTATAGAGTTTATTTATCTATGCTAATACTTTTCAAGTCATTTGCGAGTGAAAATTTTTATTTAAAAAAAAAACAACGTTTTCAGACGGGTTTTTCGCAAATAACTCAAAAATAAGTATTTATAGAATTAAATATTAGATATCGAAAAACTATTTGTAGCAAAAATGTAGCTTATATAAGATACAGAAAAAAGTGTACTTATTCATGAAGTCTATCGACACAGTTAAAGCTCAAGAAAAATGATTCTTATTTGTCCAATTTTAAATCGAATATTTCAATCTGAAATAACCAAAAAATGAAGCAATTTTCGGGAAAAACGCTTAAACTTTTTTTAAATGTTTCAAAAAAAAGCTTTATTTTTTATAAAAGATTCTAGCACCAAAACGATACGAGTTACACTCAAAATAAAGTTGGTCTCTTTTTTGGTAAAAAAAATCGTGAAAATCTGCCCCTATTTCGCACCCCAAATAAAATTTATCATTAGCGCTTTACCATTTACTTTAAATATTTATTGTTTATATGATCTGTAAGTTTGACCGATTCGGAGTTCTTAATTTTGAAAAAATTTAAAAGTTTTTTATTTTGGAAAAATGCCTTTTTTCAAAATTACTTAAAAATTATTAGTGATACGAAAAATCTCAAAGAGTAAAGAAATGTAGGTAGGTCTTGCTTTTATAAATATTTTGGCTTTATTTTGTTTTTCTGTGAGATAAAAATTGGTTAAGACATGGCTGTTTAAAATTTTCATATACTCGTGATTAGTGACTCGTTAAAGCCCTTCAACTAGAACCCTTTTAAAAATAAGCACTTTGAACCGGTGAAACTTACAGGTCGTATAAAAAAGTTAGGTAATTTGTAAGTCGATAATGATTAGTTTCATTTGGGGTGCTAAATACGGGGAGATTTTCACAATTTTTTACCAAAAAATGGGATTAACTGTATTTTAAGCGTAACTGGCTTAGTTTTGATGCTAGAAACTATTGTAAAAAATGAAGCTTCTTTTAAACACTTTAAAAAAGTTCTAATGAGTTTCCCCGAATAGTATTTCATTTTTTGGTTATTTCACGTTGAAATATTCGATTTGGAATTTGACGAATAAGACAAACTTTTCATGATCTCCAAGTTTTCTTTTACTGAGTCGAAAGACTTCATTTTGGTTTCATTTTTTTTTTAAAAGCTAGACACATTTTTGCTAACAATATTCTTTTCGATAGAATACTTACTCTGAACTATTTGCGAATAATCGCCTAAAAACGTGGTTTTTTTGTTGAACAATAAACTTTTTACTCATAAAGAACTCGAAAAGTCTTGAGTTGACCACTTCGGTGGTGACACTGAAAATTACACGGTATCGCAATATTTCACGTTGATTTACTGGGCTGTAACACATATAGGTATTTCAATCACACATCAAAGCAAGAGTAGGATATGTAAAAAAAATGACTTTTGTAATATCCATGACAAATGATTCGAAATAAACCCTTCTGTTGAGTGTAACACTAAGATAAATAAAAAGTGAAATACTTTTTTCGTAATATTACATATCCTTGTGTAGCTTAATTCCTTTTAGCCCAAATTCTATAATGCAACACTAAGACAACATACATATCATACCATTATATTTTATATTTTGTCGTTTACCCATTTTGGTCATCAATATTAATGCAACACTAAGTTATCTTACGCACATATCCTACTGTTGCTATGTAGTTATTGCTGAGTTGCGTTTATGTCTGTGTTTATATCATCCAGCTTGCGGTCACAATTTTATCTTCAGTAATTTAAGCAATAGTTCTATTACACTGATATTAAAAATGTTAAGAGTAAAAATGAATAATTCAGCCAATTTAAATTGTAAAAATTATGTGTATCTAGAAGAAGTTAGTATTTAGTGTATTTAGCGAACAAAAATAATACTGATTCTGAGTTGTTATCTGGAATTTATCAAGCACAGGAAAAAGGTAAGTTCAATTCATAATAAATTCCCCTTTAGAAATTTCGGGCTGATTTAAGAAGTTGGAATAAGTTTTTACTATCATAACTTTCAGCATCCGCTATTACCAAAACTGATTCTGATGATTTTTTCATATTATCTTGTCAAATTTTTGGAAAACAAGTACGTTCATGTTATAATTTATGTAATAACATGTTTGAACAACAAAATTGTTTTGTTTTTTGTATTGAAATGTGTAAAATTTTAAACAAAACTTTAGTGCAATATAAAACAGAAATTTACGGATATCGTTAAAAAATAGATTATCTTTGAGGGCAACAGTAGGACAACTAACCTTTTTTTCCAATTATTTTTCACTTTTTTATGAATTAATATAAATTGATAAGTGACGCATGTAAAGTTAAATACTCAAACAAAATTCCATGTAAATCCATTCAAATATAAAAAAGTTATTACTGAAGTTTCGTAACATTTTCAATTGCGTTTTTCTCGAAACTACATTATTTTACATATCCTACTGTTGCTTTGAGGCGACGATATGCGGATGACACAGTTATCATGTCTTCAAATTCTGTAGCAACAGAAGCATTCGAGGTATTGCAAAATCATTTTTTTAAACTAGAGAACTGGCTTAAACTGTGGCGAGTCCAAGTCAACAGTTTAAAATCAACACAGATAACATTTACTTTAAAAGGTGTCGGGCTACCGGTTTCTATAAATAACGCTCCACTACCAGTCAATACCGTCGTAAAATACCTGGGAATTCATTTAGACAATAAACTTAATTGGGGCACCCACATCTGGAAGAAACGTCTTCAACTCAGCTTAATCTACAGGAAAATGTATTGATACAGCTGGTTCCTAAAAAAACTGATACGACTCTTAGTAAGATTTGATCATTTTGAGCAGTGTATGATTGGTCTGACATTATATTATATTTATTATGACAGACAAATAATAAAATAAACAAACAAACAGCCATTTTTTGAGGTTGAAGTTATCTGACCAATTTTAAGATTTGGTAGTAACAGTGACAGTATGTAAATAATAAGTATTTATCCTTCAAAATATAATAAATTAAATATAATTAAACTCATATTCATTATATCACACCTCATCAAAAGCTTTTTACAAGAACATAGTCAGCGATTTTGATATGGCTTAGAGACATACTACATCAAGATCGCCTATAAATCGTGCTGGTAATTGCCTTGCAGCGAGACCAAAAACAAAAAGAAGAGGAAGAAGAAAGTACACTGCTCAATTTTCTACAAAATACGTTTTAAGAGTCGTATCAGTTTTTTTGGAACCAGCTGTACATGAGTCGAAAATCAAATCTCAGCCTGGAAAACAAACTTTTGATTTATAAATGTATTTTAAAACCAATATGGCTATATGCAGCACAAATATGGGGAACAGCAAGTAAAACTAACATTCAAAAACTTCAACGATTCCAATCAAAAGTATTGCGCCAGATCTGCAATGCCCCTTGGTATGTTACGAACCACAGATTACACCACGACCTGCAGCTACCAACTGTTAGCGAAGCAATATCCGCTGTAAATTCCACATATAAGACCAGACTATCCTGACATCCAAACCCGCTCGCCACGGACCTGCTCAACATTTTGCATGAAAGAAGATTGAAAAGACCTGACCCTAGTCAAAAATAATAATAATTACGTTCACTTTTTCAAAAATGTTAATAACTTATGGATAAACTTGCTGCCTTGGTACAAAAGCCGAGGTAGTTTTGGGAGGGGTCCAGACCCCATGGACCCCTCCCTTAGATAGAAGTAGAAGTATGAAGAGACAGATGGATCCGGCTCGTTTGCATGCCTGTCGAAGAACAGTAGCTCAAAGTAGATAATGATGACTAGAAAAGATATATAGTAAGATAAGAATAATGTTCTGAAAATAAATAAAGGAGAATAATTGCTAAAGAAGAACAAATTAAATAACACTAACAAATTATGGGCGCCAAGAAAATGATCTTCGATCACTCTCCCAGGTATCTTACACTGCTGTCAAATATTAAATATATAAGTAAATGTAAATATAAAGGAATAATAAAAATAAATGATATACAAAATGAATCAACATTTATAAAAAATAACTACTAGATTTTTAACAATCTCTGAGTTAAATCAAATTGAATATAATGTGACTCTAACATGACAAAAGTTATCGTTCAACATGATATATAATATAACAACAGTCCTGTTATATGTATGTACAAAAAGATATACCTCTTACTTATACATAGGGTACAACTCACATGAGATTTCTAGCAAATGGTTATAGTACGCTTACTACGTACCACTAAATTGACACCGACAAAGATGAAAATAATATAAATAAATAGGCATAAGCCTGACTACGAGAAAATACTATAATGAATTAATCAAAGTTAATGAATGAACGCTAAAGAAATGAAGTTAGGTAAATATACAACGACTTAAATTAACCGAGCAAATGCAATGAAATAAAGTAACGACGAAATACTTGGGAAACAAGCAAATAATACAACCTAAATTTACAAAATGACATGAAATCGACTAAATTACCAATAAAATATAAAAACCTAATACATTTTTGGCAAATATGCCGAGCTCAACATACGATACCGCAGGTTTATACATGAGTTTGGGAACGTACTTAACTTTTATGTATATAAAAAAACAAATAAATGCAAGCTAAATCTGAAAAAAAAAAACAATTATTAACATAATACATCAACCAAATGTCTGCAATATAAACCACAATAGATACTCATATCACCACACTGATTGTTCCCAACCAAACCCGAACGACTCCTAAAGAGGTTGCTGCTGCATCTCCGGAAATGAGCACCAGGATGGTTTCAAAAACCATAACTCCTGTAGACCCAGGTGCGAAGACAAAAAGGAAAGGAGCCGGAATGTCCCCAAAAAGCTTGTTCCCCAAAGTGACTATTGGTTGGAGATTGGCCTCTCGGTGGTTTGAGGTGGTTTTAAGTTTTCACATAGGTGGCTAGAAAAAACATAATTCCCGTTTATTTCAAGGCCTCGTCTCACCATCAAACAATTTGATCAAACAGTTTGAGCAAACTCCGGAAGTACGTCAAAGTGACGTCACAATTGCAGTTTTTTTGAAATTCTAAAAATCTGTGCTCTCACTATCAGTCTAGTTGGATCAAATTTTTTGTATTGAGTTCTCTAACTTGTTTGTACTTTATTTAAAATTAAAATTTTTCATTATCATCCACAATGAACATTAAGGATGTGACGTCACTTTCAGTTTGCTCAAACCAGTTTGATCAAATTATTTGATGGTGGGATGCGGCCTTCAATTTCCCACTGTACGACAAATTAAAGAAAGGAAAGAAGAAAAACTCGGAAAGTGTTTTTAGGATAGAGAGTAATGTAAAAAGGCCATTAGTTAAACACAAAAAATTTACTGAATACATGACAAAATATGACCTTCAAGAATTTATGTGATAAGTTCAAATTACAGACGTGGATTTGGGATTTAAATACAGAATAAATATGCTTTCTTTAAACTAATTATAGGATATTTCTTAATGATGGAATAATTCAAAGATAAAAGATACAGATAAATAGCTAAAAATTAAGGTTAGGATTTTCTCTGAAGGAATATTACTTAAATATTTTGAAATAATTAAAAGATATCTACTAAATTCACTGAATAAATTTACACATAGGTATGATTTAATTGGAAAAATTATATGTCACCATGAAATGGCTACTGACAGTTATAAAAAATTATTATAAAAACAGATATCGCTAGTTACCGTGTGAAACGATGATTTTATGCAGAAATCCCATTGTATTGATTCCTTCCAAAGACTTCTGAAGAAGTTTGGTGATCCATACTTCGAAATTCACACATTTTAACTAAAACGAGGTCTAACCTCTAAATTTGACCTAATTTTGTCACACGCCACCCCTACTAGTTGAATCTCCAACCACAAGTGACACGGAATTTCTCTGTTCTCCAAAATTAAGACTCGGAACACGAAATCAAATTCTCCGCTAGGTGCGTATATTACAAATCAACAAGTGATACCAACATACTTAGGTGTGGCATCGTTGCACGAAATTTTAAATATAAAAGATAATAATTAGAAATGGTTAATTACCCGAAAATTAGAGAAATTAATTAAGAGATCAAGAGAAAATAATTATAAAAATAATTAAAGGACGATAAGCGTTTGAAATATCGTTACGAAATATGCATGTCAAAATATTAATCAGATAGGACTTAATAGTATGCAACCAGGTATACGTCCAGTCGCAGAAAGGGTTACCTAAATTTGGGACCAATTATAAGGATTTGTTGGTAGTATGTTTAGTGAATTCGAATTTTATCGGTTGGTTCATGTGTCAATGACCGTTTCCGCCTCGTGAGGGGGCAGGAGACAGCACAACGATTGATAGTCACTTAAGCTTCTACCATCATCCGCTCATGACTTGACCCTCCAGCGATCATTGTCCGAAGCCATTTTGTTTTATTTCTGAAATTATTATTTAGTTGGAGATTCAAGAAATTTAAGTGGGAAGGAAGTTTTTGGTTTATGTTGAAATTGTTGATGAAAGTGACGTTTTAGTTTCCATATTGGAATATTCTGGACAGTGGGTAAGCCATTTTTTTTTTGTTCTTGTCAAGGAAAAAATGACCATTTTCTCCCTTTCAATATCATACTCATATCAATAAAATTGTTATTCTATAACCATTAGGTCTTAAATAGTCCATATCAATATCAAATTTATGTCCCCTACTGAGAAAAATTCTTTAAAAATTATATTTCTAGTTCAAAATGATTTCTGAATTAATGACATTTTCCTTTCTTTTAGTATCTACGTCTGTAAAGAAATCCTTATTGTAACATCCATATTTTAAAATCATACTTTGTAACAAGTAATCTTTATCCATATTATTAGTTGTTCAAAAATATTTCTTCACATGCCTCAAAAATCAAGGTCAATGACACTTCGCATATATACCTTAGTAATTCAACTTTTTATAAGTTTTTATCTTCCTACATGTCCTGTTTCAAGTTACTCAAAAGAAGTAAGATGACTGAAGGATTTTTGTTTTCTTTTAGTCGCTGGAGGAGGAAGAAGATTAAGTCAGAAAAACTGATTAAGTTGTTGGATATGGAATACAAAAATAATTTTGGGGATTTATGGAAATTTTGGTGTCTTATGGAATGGTTTTTTTTTGTTTGTGTTTTTATGGATTAGTTGATTTGCCTGTACTGAGTACCTCCTAGTTGGTGACAAGTCTGCCACCCTCCTAAGGTTGGGGAACACCGGAAGATATCTTGCGTGGGCCTCCAATCATCACCCTTGAAGGAGTTGGAGAAGAAACCCATCGTCACTTTGTAGAAGCGACAGGTTTTTATAATTAAATTTGCATGTCAATTTGTTTAATAATATTTTTCACCTTTGCCTATGTTTGTATCAATAACTTTTAAATAATTCTAATAATAATATACCTTCATTTTTCCTTAAACATAATTAACATATAATATTCAATAATTTTTCAACACTGTTTAAATTTCATTTAAACATACGAAATAATTTAAAATATTTCGTCAAGTTCCATTTTCTTTAATGTCAATGTGTCATTATACGCTGTGAGTTCGTACGTAGAGGGGATATTTACAAATTCACGAGCGCCAGTAGTGGCAAGTCTGTAAACGTTTACCGGAAATTTGACATATATGTCAAAGTGATTAATTTAAAATTAAAAACATTAATTATAAAAAATATTAGTTGGTCAAAGCTGTGGTATATATTTTTACCTTAAATATACTTACGTTTTAAATACTGAATTTAAGATTTTTTAATGCTCCGTAATAAGTAATTATAATTTAATCTAAAAATCTTAGCGCCATCTACACGATAATTGTGAAAGTATCCGAAGTAAGAAATTCATATTTTATCAATAGAAAGTCAAAATGATTAGCAAAATCTTAAACAAATCGATTACAATTTAATTACTTTTTTGCGTTGTAAATGTTAAGCGATAACAATTAAATAATAAATTTAAAAATTACCGGTGAAAGTTGAATTAGTAATCCGCTAGGAGCGCCACCAGCGAAGCTCAGAGCGTATAATATATTTGTATGTATAGTTTAAGATTAGCAATAAGTGACAATGTGTAAGAAAATGAAAACAATTCACCGTGCTCTGGACTGTCACAAAAAAAAACTTCAAGTAGAAAAGTTGAATTTTTGCCTTTTTTTAAGAAGCAATACCTCTCAGACATAATTTTACGCAATACTTTGTGTAAAAGTCAAGATAGTTTTTCCCTCAAGAAACAGTACCTTGTTCCTCCAAGTTTTACGCAATACTTTGCGTTGAATATAGTTTTTTGCACTGACTGTGAGAAGCAATACCTTGTTCTCACATTTTGTACTCCAGATAACACAATACTTTGTGCTACCAGCAGACAACCTCAGCCTCCACCCTTTGTGATCCAAAGACGAACATTTTTTGCGTTTATTCGTATAAGTTTGTGTCACGGACTATTCACAACATGTCTGTAAGTTTGTAAGTTAAGTTATTGTTATATTTATTTCTAAAGTTCAGCTAGAATAGGGTTTTCAGGTTTTTTCATTTAACTATATATTATTTGTACTCTTGTTTACTATTATTTTGTTTTTCTCATTTACAATATACAATTGTCCTAGTTATACGTTCTTTTTAATTTATCTTTAGCTTTAGTGGAATTATATGTCAGCTCATTTTTCTCTTTAGTACCTTTGCCATCTACAGTATTTCTTTTGAGGCACAATATTGATATTTCGATATTAAAGCAAGAGCTCTTCTATGTAATGACCTACTGCAGAAGCAAGAGTTTCCCAGGGACTTAAAGGAAGCGAACTTAGTTCTACTCCTGAAGCCTGGGAAGCCCCCCGATTCGGCAGCCTCTTATCGGTCAATATGCCTCCTGGACTGCCTTGGTAAGTTCTATGAAAGACTTATCAAGAAGAGACTGGAAGTCATGTTGGAAGATGAGAGAGCGTTATCTAATCAACAGTACGGATTCCGGAAAGGCAGATCGACAGTAGATGCCGCAACCTGGATAAAGGACTCGGCAAAGGCAAGCAAGAAAAGGTGGGTAGTCCTTGTTCTGTTGGACATAAAAAACGCTTTTAACTCAGCAAACTGGGGCCTCATTGTAGACAGAATAGTCGAATGTGGAGCTCCGGAATATTTGTCCAACATAATAAAGGACTACCTATCTGAAAGAACCGTATGCATATCAAAGAAAAAGAAGATGAAAATGACCGCGGGAGTACCCCAGGGGTCAGTCCTGGGACCCTCACTATGGAATATATTATATAACGGGGTACTAGAAATAAACAAAGAGAGAGGAGTAAAAGCGATTGCATACGCGGACGATCTGGCCTTACTAGTCGAAGGCGATTGGGGCATAATAGAAAAAGTAAACCAAGCAATAAAGAGAACCGCGGAATGGATAGAAGAAAACGATTTAAAACTTGCAGTAGAGAAAACTGAAGCGATAATCTTGAGGGGACCGAGATACAGAAACAACATAATATTCGAGTACAATGGCTCCGAAATAAGACCCCAAAAGACCGTGAAATACTTAGGCATCACGTTAGACGATAGACTAGCATTCGGACAACACGTTCAGGAAGCATGTCGAAAGGCTGAAAAAAGGACCTCGGTACTAAACAAGTTAATGCCAAACATAGGGGGCCCAGGATCACAGAAAAGAACAGTTATGTTACAATCCATTCTATCGATAGTATTATACGGGGCCCCGGTATGGTACGAGGTCCTCCGGATGAAAAAATATAAAGACATGCTTCTCAGGGCACAAAGGAAACCTCTGATCAGGGTGTGCAGCGCGTACAGAACCGTATCAACCATTGCGTTACAGGTGGTGGCTGGTTCTGTGCCGGTGCACATCCTGGCTGGAGAGAGAGTCCGAATGTACCAACGGGGCAATAGGTTCAGGACCATTAGAAAGAAAGAGAAGTATAGAGTTGTGGCAGAGGGAATGGGCAGCCGAAGTCGAGAAGGCGGTCTGGACGAGATCCTTGATCCCGGATGTGGTGAGGTGGTGCGGGTGTCGGCATCGGCGCGTCAACTACTACTTCACACAGTTTTTGACGGGGCATGGATCGTTCAGAAAATATACCCACCGTATAGGGAAGACCGCTGACGATCTGTGTCCCGAGTGTGGGGTGGTTGATGACGCGCGGCATGTCGTGTTCGTGTGCCCTGCGTACCATGCGGGGCGTGCCGAGCTGCAGCTGGGTCTGGGATCCCCTCTAGGTGAGCCACACGAGCTAATGGACAAAGCCATTAATAGCAAGAGAGACTTCGACCTGGGCATTGCTTTTGTCACCAAAACAATGAAACACAAGGAAGAGAAGGAGAGGCGTCTGCAGACGGGATGACCACTATATTTATTTATTTAAAAAATGTGTTTGTGTCGTGGCGGGCAGTCAGAGGGGGGAGGACCCTTTACATCCAAACCACACTGACTGTCTATTTTTATTCTTACATAGTTTTATTTATTTATTTTATTGTAGTTTTATTTATTTACTTAATTTTATCTATACAAGTAATCGTCTTTTGATCAATTTTATCTTTCTATTTCCTGTTTATGTTCTCTATCTTTACTTTTTCTTTTCTCTTTTGCTTCTTTCCTATTCTTCTTTTCTCTTTCTTCTCTCTTCTCTAATTCTATCTCCACTTTCTCTTTCCATGTCCTTTTACTCTAGTTCTTTCTTTGTATGTTATACCATGTTTTGTATCGTTTTGGGCAGTCAGTGGGGAAGGACTTTTTACATCCAACCTACACAGACTGTCCCATCTAAATGTCAGAATGAATGGGTGGACGAGTAAGTGTGCATAGATGAAAGTAAGGAATGTTTGGGGTTAAATGAAAGAAAGTATGAATGGGTGGATGAGACAGCGTGGATAGATGAAAGTATGAATGACTGGAGTTGCTCGTAACTGCCAACTGACATTCTCTGGTTCGTTCCATCCTGGGCTGGGGACACCCCGGTCGACCTACCCGCGCACGGGTTGAGCTAGGCGGTCGCTTCACCGGCCTGTCTGGTGCGAAGCGTGCGCGGGGGGCGGCCGAGCGGCCAACCAATCCATGGAATGCACGCTAGAAGTGCCGGAGGGGAGCTATGAGTAAGGTCGATGGGTCAGATATGCTCGTTAAGAGCGGTTCCAGACCCGTCGGCTGGAGAAAGAGGAGGTGGGTTTAGTCGGTAGGCGGCTCGTGATACAGAGAGGGCGGGCCGAATCCGACACACCTGGGACACCTTCCCAGACGGTCTTAAGAAGATTCCCACCTCGAAAAAAAAAGAGCTCTTCTACACTCACCGGCAGAGAAAACGGGCACCCCAAAAAATGGGTCATTTTTAATGTCTTGTATTTCCTAAACCTGATGTCCGATTTAAGTAATTTTTTAATATGTTATAGCCTTATTCTTTATCAATATCGCTGTAATAATATTGTTGCTAGACAGGTACATTGTCATTGTATACAGCGTGTACGAATCAAACTGTGTTTTTTTCTCAAACTTTGGAACACCCTGTGGAAATACTGAAAATACTGAAATTATAACCAAACTATAGCCTCAGGTTTTCTTAACATTCTGTTTTTTGATTCATTCGCTTATGTTGGATAATAAAAAAGTTAAGCACTTTAACAAGTACCCCTGTTTTTCGTTAATACAGAGTGTTTTTAAATAAGTACGGCAAACTTTAAGGGGTAATTCTGCATGATAAAATAATGACAGTTTGCTTTATAAACGTATGCCCGCAAATGCTTCGTTTCCGAGATAGGGGGTGTTGAAATTGTTCTTACAAACTGACGATTTATTTATTTCTCTAAAACGGTTTGTGATATGCAAATGAAATTTGGTAGATTTTAAGAGGTAGTTATTGCGAATTTTTTGGCATACAATTAAGAATTTTATATTCACCATTGGCGTGCATACGGGTATAAATATTTTAGATATATCCCGTATGCACGCCAATGGTGAATATAAAATTCTCAATTGTATGCCAAAAATGCGCAATAACTAGCTCTTAAAATCCACCAAATTTCATTTGCATATCACAAACCATTTTAGAGCAATAAATAAATCGTCCGTTTGTAAGAACAATTTCAACACCCCCTACCTCAGAAACGAAGTATTTGCGGGCATAAGTTTATAAAGCAAACTGTCATTATTTTATCATGCAGAATTACCCCTTAAAGCTTGCCGTACTTATTGAAAAACACCCTGTATTGACGAAAAACAGGGGTAGTTGTTAAAGTGCCTAACTTTTTTATTATCCAACATAAGCGAATGAATAAAAAAACAGAATGTTAAGAAAATCTGTGGCTATAGTTGGGTTTTAATTTTTGTATTTTATAAAAGCTAGAACATTCCACAGGGTGTTCCAAAGTTTGAGAAAAAAACACAGTTTGATTCGTACACCCTGTATACAATGACAATGTACCTGTCTAGCAACAATATTATTACAGCGATATTGATAAAGAATAAGGCTATACCATATTAAAAAAATTACTTAAATCGGACATCAGGTTTAGGAAATACAAGAGATTAAAAATGACCCATTTTTTGGGGTGCCCGTTTTCTCTGCCGGTGAGTGTATTTTACGATCCTGCACCTGTGCTTGTACATCTCTAATCCAAGATATTTTCAAGATTTTTGGACACTTGGTTAACTCAATTGTTAACATAAGTTGTTTGGTCCTTCGAGCCGGATCTTAAAGGCTCTATTCTGCTCTAATCATTGTTCTCAATTTATTGCACAAACCCCGAAATTTCCACTTTGTGAAAAGTTCAAAAATTCCACTAAAATCGTCCTCAAACGTTTTCTCTAGTACCTCTGAAATCCTAAATCATCTGACAACACCACCCAAGCACCACAATAACGATAATCTTGTTCCAACTCACAAATTTCTTGCTAGACTCCCTTATTAGCGTTCCAGGTTTTCAAATATAGTGGGACAATTGTATACTAGATTTAATTGTTGGGTTTAAACCAAACGGAAAATGGATCTTGAAAAATCGTCAAAGTCACGGCGTTTAGCTAAGATTAAAATTACCAAAATAAGCAATTGGTTGACAAAGAATGTGGATGATTTAAATATTCACTCTGTTAAAGAACGAATTGTTCATTTAAAGGAGGCCTACACTCTGTATACCTCTTCACAAGATTTGCTGGACTCTGAGGAAGATTATGACAATTCCTCAGAAGATTCGGATGTTATTGATAATTTATATTTTTCTATAATCTCAACTTTGCAAGATAAGCTACAAAATTTTCAATCACCCTCAAGTAATGAATCACACAATTTAAGTTCCGAATCAGTAGGTCACAACTCTAGTATTTCTCATAAAACAGTAAAACTTCCCGAACTAAAAATAAATTCTTTTAATGGCGACATTAACAATTTTCAAACGTTTCATCAAATTTTTTTAAGTATAATTGATTCAGACTCTTCTCTGTCAACTATTGAAAAATTTGTCTATTTGCGGTCGCTGTTACAGGGCGAACCATACAAGCTAATAGAAAACTTGCCACTTGTTGCAACTAACTATCAGTTAGCTCTCACCACATTAGTTAATAGATACTCAAATAACAAATTGATTATTAAGAATTAGCTTTCTAAGATCATTGATTGTCAAAGTTTACAAAACAATGCCCATTTTTCACAATTGCGAGATCTATGTATCAAATGCATACAACTCTCTTTTGAACCTGAACCTCTCACCTGAAAAATTGTTAAATTTAATTTTGATATATCTGGTCTCTAATAAGTTAGACTCTAATACTCTTAGACAATTTGAATTTACCTCAGAAGGTGATCAAATGGATGACTTCAGTAAATTCTTAGAAAATATTAATGTTCGTGCCAAGCATTTGAAAAACTTACACTTAAACTCTCATTCGCCAAAACATGTAAAGCATTCTCTACACACTAGCTTTGATGATAAACAAAGCAGTTCATCGACTCATTCTAACTCTAAAGGCCGCGTCCCACCATCAAATAATTTGATCAAACAGTTTGAGCAAACTCCGGAAGTACGTCAAAGTGACGTCACAATTGCAGTTTTTTTGAAATTCTAAAAATCTGTGCTCTCACTATCAGTCTAGTTTGATCATTTTTTTTGTATTGAGTTGTCTAACTTGTTTGTACTTTATTTAAAATTAAAATTTTTCATTATTATCCACAATGAACACTCAGGATGTGACGTCACTAACTGTCACTTTCAGTTTGCTCAAACCAGTTTGATCAAATTATTTGATGGTGGGACGCGGCCTTAACAATTCTTGTAGTTATTGTAAAAGAAAATATCACTCAATTTATTCATGTAACGATTTTAAAGCTGAGCGTGTTAACATTCGTAGAAATTTTGCCAAACAACATTCACTTTGTTTTAATTGCCTGGGCAGTAAACACTATCAAGGATTGCGTTTCTAAGAGAACCTGTTTTCATTGTGGACATAAACACCACACTCTTCTACATTTTGATTCTAATAAACCGGGTAATAAAGATCCTCGACCTCATAGACCTAACGTAAACATTGCAGAACAAAAAGAATCAGTCACTCTCTCAAGAACATGTCGCTCCGATTCGTAATGAACCACGTTCCGATTCTCCATCGCAAAATAGACCCTCTACTTCGAAACAAAAAGATTCAATAAGTTTAGCTACTTCTAAGGTCAATAGTAGGGATTCTATTATATTATTGGGTACATTAGAAGCTTACATAAATTCTTCGAACGGGAAAAAAGTATTTGTGAAGGAATTGCTTGATTCAGCCTCTCAAATATCTTTTATTAGAAGCTCACTGTTAAAAATTTTAAATATTCCTTCACAACAACACATAGTAAAGGTTCGTGGAATTGGCTGTTTGTCTAGTGACTTCAACCAGGACACCACAGTTCGCATAAATTCGGTATCTTCTAAGTCATATTTGGATGTTTGTTGTTTGGTTTTGGATCAGATCACATGCAAACTTCCTCAAGTAACCATTAATGCAAATGAACTGAATATCTCTCCCGAAATAAAACTTGCCGACAGTAGTTTTTGCACTCCTTCAGAAATTGATATACTTTTAAGCGCAGAATATGTCAGAGACATACTTTTAGATAAGGTTATTCATCTCGGTAAAAATTTACCTATATTGCAAGATTCTACCTTTGGTTTTATTGTAGGGGAGAGTTGGATAAAACGGGATACCTAGCCTAGAGACCCAACTAGTGGTGCTATCAATCGGACAACGACGAAAACTTGTTATCAGTCGTCATTTTAACATTCTCAGTTCGTTTTACCTCGATGCCACTATTTGATGAAAAGTTGTTGTGTTTAGAATTGTTTGACTCTATTTTTTTGATACTTTGTACTTTTAAGTGCGTTGTTTTCTATATTATACTGCCTACATATATAAAAATATAATTGTGGTGACTATTACATTTAATTAGCAGTCATTAACGAATATTCTCATGTGTAGTCTACCTAATTTTACTTTCACATTTAGGCAGCAGCCACTTTTGTTTTGAAAAATGTCTGAGTTGGACAAAACGGGACACTTATAAGTTGGATAAAATGGGATACAGTTTCTTATGTCCCGTTTTATCTACCTATTTATTTGTTGGCATATTATTTTTTTAAATAGAGATATGAAGCGTTTTATCATACCGCAGAGAAGAACTACATTTTTTATGTGACTTTTGTTCTAATATACGAACCTAGTCCTAAATAAAAGATCTTATTTCTCATTTTGCCATAAATTATAAAAAACGCCTATTTTTAAGTATTTGACTACTGAAGATATTATTCTTTCAAGAGTAAATTTTACTATACAATTTAATGTCTACTTAATTTAGACATAAATTAAGTTTTAGATAATTTTATACAAAAAATTAAATATTATAAACCTATCCCGTTTTATCTAACCGTGGTTGGATAAAACGGGATGTGTAGGACTTTAATAAATATTTTTTTTACTATTTTCCAGTTATTAAAAATAGCTAAAGATATGTGTTTTGTGTGCTGCAATGAATGTTATACCTATAAAAAATAATAATATGATAATTTCTTTAACATATTTTCCGTGGTAAAAGTAAACAAGAATGGTATCCCGTTTTGTCCAACTCTCCCCTAAGTGGTCGCATACCAAATTCGTGTATAATGAAGAAACCCTCTCATAACATGTATGAAAATCACTTAATTACGTGTCATGCAAACAAAGACTTTTCGGAAGAAGAAAACTTATCGCAATTGCTTGAATCCTTTTGGGAATCTGAAGAAATCCCACTTTCCATCTCTAATAGCTCAATTCATCCTGCAGAAACTAACTTCTTACAGTCAGTAAAATTTCTTGATTCAGGTAGATATCAAGTGTCTCTAAACTTTAAAGAAATAGTCGATGACTGAAACGTCGGTAATTCTCTCTCTGTAGCAAAAAGTAGATTTTTTCAATTAGAAAAAAAACTCCACTCGAACCCTGGTCTATTTGAAGGGTATAAAAAAATTATTGATGATTATTTAACAAATAATCAAATTCAACAAGTTCCATTGGCTATTAGAACTCCTCAAAATAAGGAAAATTATTTTCTCCCACACTTTCCAGTACTCAAAGACAATTCCTCTAGTATTCGAGTAGTATTTGATCCCAATAGTTCTAGTTCTACAAATTTCTCTCTAAATAAAGTATTAGACAAAGGTTTTGTTTGCCAACCAGATCTGTTTCAAATTCTCGTTAGATTTCGTACCTTCCGCCAATCACTAACCTGCGACATAAAGGCTATGTACATGCAAGTTAGTGTTTCTGAAAAGGATAGACATTTGCTCAATTTCCTGTGGCGTGATAATCAACGAGATTCTCTAAAATGTTACCAATTGACTCGATTCCCTTTTGGATTAAACTGCTCTCCTTTTATCGCAACACGTGTTTTAAAGCATATTGCAGAAAACAACTCAGATGCATCACTCGCATCACAAACTATTTTATGCTCCACTAGCTCCATTTATGTCGACGACCTTCTCAGCGGCGCAGACACACCAAATGAGCTGGAGATACTCTTTTCACAACTTTCTTCATTGTTACAAAGGCATAATTTCTCTTTGCATAAAATACATTCTAACAATGTAGAATTTGTAAATCGACACAACCTAAATCCACACTCTGAAGTGAATTTAAATTTGGAAAATTCATCTTCTAAAGTATTAGGTATTAAATGGTCTTCGAAAGAAGACACATTTTCTTTCTCTCCCCCGTGTATGGATTTTGAGCCACCACTCACGAAAAGAAAAATCTTAAGTGTGATTGCACGATGTTTTGATCCCTTGGGACTAATCTCACCATGTCTGTCAGCTGCAAAATTATTGTTGCAGAAGCTTTGGATTGCAACTCTCTCATGGGATGAGCCTATAAACGACTCTACTTTAATGAAAGGGTGAGACAAATTAGTTGAAAATTTTAGTTCAATTCAACAACTGAGTTTTCCACGTTGCTTAGTTTTAGATACGGACGTTGTAAGTTTTCAGTTGCATACATTTTGCGACAGCTCAAAGGTCATATTCGCCACTTGTATATATCTCAGAATACTCTATAATGATCAGTCAGTATCATCTCATTTGATAACATCAAAAAGTAGAATTGCTCCAATAAAACAAAAATTAACAATTCCGCGCCTGGAATTAAATGCAATTTTGTTAGGTGTTACTCTGACACAAAACGTTCTTCAGATCTTACACAATAGATTCACTATTTCAAGTACCCATATATACTCAGATAGTTTGATAGCTCTCACATGGTCGCTCTCTAAAAAAATTCTCTTATACGCCTTATGTTCAGAACAGGGTAAATAAAATACGATCTATCAATGATACATTCATTCATCACATTGGCTCTTCGGATAACCCCCGCTGATATTCCCACAAGATGTAAAAATCTAGTAAATGACCTAGACCTCTTTAAAATGTGGACGACTGGTCCAGATTTTCTAAGAAATCCAGAAATTGATTATTCTTCCTTTAAATTAATTCCTCTCACAGTGAATGTACCTGAATTACGTACAACACAAACCTCATTAGCTAATATCGTAAACAAGGATCTCGAAAATGATATACTTAAACAGATTTTCTCTCGCTATTCAACATTCATAAGAATGCAACGTGTTTTGGCACAAATATTGAGGTTCATAACTAATCTTAAAAATAGAAGATTGTCAACAGCTCTAATTGTTGGACCCTTGTCTGTCGAAGAGATCCATAAATCCACACTCACTATTATTCAATACTTACAACTTAAGGCATTCTCTAAGGAAATTTCAGAACTGAAAAACAATAAACCACTTACGAATAAAAATTTCAGATCTTTGAACCCCTTTTATAACCCGTCGGATTCTATCCTAAGAGTAGACGGTCGCCTTGAGAATGCAAATATTTGTTTTGACCAAAAACATCCCATTTTACTTCCAGGAAAAAATTATATAGTCTCTCTAATGCTTCAAAATACACACATCTCATTAGGGCATATTGGTGCTCAATCAACTCTTTCACACTTCAGACTGAAATACTGGCCTTTGAATGGACTTCGTCAAGTCAAACAGGTCATTCACAACTGTGTCAAGTGTCACAGATTCTCCACGAAACCTTCCACGCAGCTTATGGCAGATCTGCATTATAATCGTGTGATTGGTACACGTCCGTTCCAGTATGTTTCGGTAGATTATGGAGGATATTTGCATGTGAAATCCTCTCACCTTCGTAAAGCTCCCGTATATAAAGTTTATATTGTATTTTTCATATGTACCACTTCCAAATGTGTTCATTTAGAGTTGGTGACTGGTCTTACTGCTGAAGCTTATATACTATGTCTCAAAAGATTCATAGCTCGACGTTCTGCACCATCATGCATTTGGTCAGACAACGCCACAAACTTTTACGGAGCCAAGAACGAGTTGCATGAATTATACAAATTATTTCTAAAACAAGATGTTTCAGATGAAATCAGAGATTTTTGCACAAGTAATTATATAGATTTTAAATTTGGTACCCCTTTGCACCCAGAACAGTTCGGACTTCACGAACGGGGAATCCAATCTGCAAAATATCATATTAAACGACTCATAGGGAAGGAGATTCTTACTTTTAAATCTTTCTATACAATTTTGTGCCAAATGAGGAATATTAAATTCCCGTCCAATCACCAAACTGCCATCTGATCCATCTGACCCTAGTTGTTTAACGCCAGGTCACCTTCTTATAGGCAAACCACTCATGGCACCTTAAGAAGTAGACGTCACAGATTCACCAACAAACAAGTTATCGATGTATCAAAGAATTTCTCAGATACAACAGCTATTCTGGAAGAGATGGTCAATTTATTATCTCAATTTACTTCAAAATCGCCCAAAATGGCAAAAAATCACAGACACACCTTAAGTTGGGGATGTTGTTTTAGTCAGAGACGATTTTTTCCCTCCACTTAAATGGAATATCGCTCTCATTACAGAATTAATTCTTAGTAAAGATGGATTAGTTCGAAATGTTAGATTAAAATCTAGAGACAAATATTATACTCGCTCAATTCGTAAGATCGCCCGTCTCCCTATCGATACAGGGTACGATTAAATAGTAGTAGCAGTTATGTCTTGAAAATACATTGCTAACATTTAGTTTTTTGTTTTCTTCTTCTCTTCTCGGCGGTGGGGAGTATGTTTAAATTTCATTTAAATATACGAAATAATTTAAAATATTTCGTCAAGTTCCATTTTCTTTAATGTCAATTTGTCATTATAATATATTTGTATGTATAGTTTAAGATTAGCAATAAGTGACAATGTGTAAGAAAATGAAAACAATTCACCGTGCTCTGGACTGTCACAAAAAAACTTCAAGTAGAAAAGTCAATTGAATTTTTCCCTTTTTTTAAGAAGCAATACCTCTCAGACATAATTTTACGCAATACTTTGTGTAAAAGTCAAGATAGTTTTTCCCTCAAGAAACAGTACCTTGTTCCTCCAAGTTTTACGCAATACTTTGCGTTGAATATAGTTTTTTGCACTGACTGTGAGAAGCAATACCTTGTTCTCACATTTTGTACTCCAGATAACACAATACTTTGTGCTACCAGCAGACAACCTCAGCCTCCACCCTTTGTGATCCAAAGACGAACATTTTTTGCGTTTATTCGTATAAGTTTATGTCACGGACTATTCACAACATCTCTGTAAGTTAAGTTATTGTTATATTTATTTCTAAAGTTCAGCTAGAATAGGGTTTTCAGGTTTTTTTCATTTAACTATATATTTTTTGTACTCTTGTTTACTATTATTTTGTTTTTCTTATTTACAATATACAATTGTCCTAGTTATACGTTCTTTTTAATTTATCTTTAGCTTTAGTGGAATTATATGTCAGCTCATTTTTCTCTTTAGTACCTTTGCCATCTACAGTATTTCTTTTTAGGCACAATATTGATATTTTGATATTAATGCAATAGCTCTTCTATTTACGATCCTGCACCTGTGCTTGTACATCTCTAATCCAAGATCTTTTCAAGATTTTTGGACACTTGGTTAACTCAATTGTTAACAAACACATTTTATATTTCACCGTTATATCATTTAATTAAAATAGTCTGAGGATTATAAACTATCTGGGAAGGTCCTGTGCACAGTATCTCGGTTTATAACCTATTTAATAATATTTATTTCATTGGTCAGGTATTTTCAGGTTTGTTACTTCCGATCAGATGTGAGATTGTCAGCCAATATTGTATTCCTCATTAATAATAAGTTTGTACACACATCTTTAGGTCAATGAACTGTCTAATATAATAAATTCATTACATATTTTTTTTCATATTGTAAAACCTGCGTTATCGACAGGAGCGTACTAGCCTAGTACGTTGGGTAGTTAGCTAGTGTATAAAATTGTATATAGGGTTTATAGGTATTTTTTTTATTAAATTTGGTTGTAAATACATATATGTTTTATTTCCTATAATTTCTAATATCTATATAAAAGTAATAGTAATATAATAGTAATAATTAAGTGCAGGCAGCAGTATAAGTCACTCGGCGAAGCATTCATTAAATACTTCCCTGGCGCCCCAAAACCGTTCTTCTGAATATCTTCTTGGTCAGTAGTTCTTTTCCTTTTCATTTCTTTTCTTATTTTAATTTATTTTCTTTAACACTCCAGTACTTCATTATGTACCGTCTTATTTCGGGCGTGCAAATACGGCCTGATCTTCTCCCGAGTCCCCTTGATAAAGTCTCTTAAATATCCAGCTAGCCTAGCTTCATAAACTTCCACAACTAAGTATACTACCCCTTCAAAGCTTATATCTATTCTGTTACATCACACTTTATTCGTTACAACTTCTTAATTCGTTACAGTGTCCCGAATAAAGTGCGTGCCTCCTAGCGGCGGGATACGGGCAACAATACATTGGCTTATAGGGCAGTCCTTACAGTAGGGATCCTGGCCTATACAGAAAAATGCAGGCGGGTGTGGGGCAATACTGCACTTTGGTTGCATTGGTGGTGTATTGGCTAAACGTGCAGGGCAGTGTATGGTGCTGATAGAAAAGGCATTCAGGCATCAAATATCCAAACAAAATCTGTTCAGGCCATAATAATGAAAAGACCTTCTCCAATGATATAAAAAAACTTATACTGAAATGATGGCATCTCCTGAGGTAAAATGTGCCGGAAGTAAAATGAGCTTCCGTTCGGATTTCCGGGTGAGGACTACCTCAGGGGGAACACCATTGCAGGTTAGAAAAATCAGGATAGGGTCATGGAATCTTGGTAGTCTTACAGGTAAGAGTCTGGAGTTAGTGGATGCGCTCAAACGAAGGAGAGTTCAAATTGCTTGCATTCAAGAAACTAGGTGGAAAGGACAAAGGGCAAAAGAACTAGGTGAAGGATACAAATTGTGGTATGCAGGGAGTAGTAACACTAGAAATGGAGTTGGTATAATTGCTGATAGTGAAATGAAATATAACGTAGTGGAAGTTGTAAGAACGAGTGATAGAATGATGTCAGTGACATTTGTAATTGATACAGTGGTATTGAATGTTGTGTGTGTGTGTGTGTGTGTGTGTGTGTGTGTGTGTGTGTGTGTGTGTGTGTGTGTGTGTGTGTGTGTGTGTGTGTGTGTGTGTGTGTGTGTGTGTGTGTGTGTGTGTGTGTGTGTGTGTGTGTGTGTGTGTGTGTGTGTGTGTGTGTGTGTGTGTGTGTGTGTGTGTGTGTGTGTGTGTGTGTGTGTGTGTGTGTGTGTGTGTGTGTGTGTGTGTGTGTGTGTGTGTGTGTGTGTGTGTGTGTGTGTGTGTGTGTGTGTGTGTGTGTGTGTGTGTGTGTGTGTGTGTGTGTGTGTGTGTGTGTGTGTGTGTGTGTGTGTGTGTGTGTGTGTGTGTGTGTGTGTGTGTGTGTGTGTGTGTGTGTGTGTGTGTGTGTGTGTGTGTGTGTGTGTGTGTGTGTGTGTGTGTGTGTGTGTGTGTGTGTGTGTGTGTGTGTGTGTGTGTGTGTGTGTGTGTGTGTGTGTGTGTGTGTGTGTGTGTGTGTGTGTGTGTGTGTGTGTGTGTGTGTGTGTGTGTGTGTGTGTGTGTGTGTGTGTGTGTGTGTGTGTGTGTGTGTGTGTGTGTGTGTGTGTGTGTGTGTGTGTGTGTGTGTGTGTGTGTGTGTGTGTGTGTGTGTGTGTGTGTGTGTGTGTGTGTGTGTGTGTGTGTGTGTGTGTGTGTGTGTGTGTGTGTGTGTGTGTGTGTGTGTGTGTGTGTGTGTGTGTGTGTGTGTGTGTGTGTGTGTGTGTGTGTGTGTGTGTGTGTGTGTGTGTGTGTGTGTGTGTGTGTGTGTGTGTGTGTGTGTGTGTGTGTGTGTGTGTGTGTGTGTGTGTGTGTGTGTGTGTGTGTGTGTGTGTGTGTGTGTGTGTGTGTGTGTGTGTGTGTGTGTGTGTGTGTGTGTGTGTGTGTGTGTGTGTGTGTGTGTGTGTGTGTGTGTGTGTGTGTGTGTGTGTGTGTGTGTGTGTGTGTGTGTGTGTGTGTGTGTGTGTGTGTGTGTGTGTGTGTGTGTGTGTGTGTGTGTGTGTGTGTGTGTGTGTGTGTGTGTGTGTGTGTGTGTGTTTGTATTACATTTATTATGGCATCATGTGTGTGCATTTTGCTACGTTATGGCATCTGCGAGCTTTGTGGCATCATACACGCGATGCCATAAAATTTTAAGTCGATTTTTAGCATCTACGGCATTATATTGTCACAGATGGCGTCATTTTAATATTTTGTAATGTTTTGGTGTGTATGACGCCATAAGATGATATCGTTGTACATTCACACACATGTATTTGTTATGGCATCATTCTCGCTGCGTATATAGTGCTGCCCCCTACGATTAAAATAATATGTGCATGAAATAATTTACACTCCTTTGGAACATGATGCCATTAGGTACGAGCTATCAGAAGCGAGTGGTGTGTACCTAATTTGCGGAATTATATCGATTTATACTTTGTTAGTTTTTTGTTGGTGTTGTTGTGGCCGTTATAAAGATAATGTAGTGTGTGTGATGTTATCATGACAATGTACGTAAACTTCAAAAATATCACAGGTCAACCAGGGGCAACTGAAGCTCGAAGGTTTTTGGTGGTTGGTGCACTGAATGTGAATCTGGGGTCAAAATTGTTGTGTCACGTCAAGTTTTCGAGATATCCTAACCTTTATTGTATTATTTTTAATATCTTATTTTTGATAACTTTGAAATAAATGAAATATAAAATGAAAATACTGAAAGCCAAGGGTAAACTAATGAACTACACGCAACATAGAGAATTTAATTTTAGAATGTGACCTAACAGTAAAAAATATAGAAATACCTAAGTACAAAGAAACCTTAGGAAGATAGCAACAAATGAAAGACTAATGGAAAAAGGACAAAAATTGGCTATGGTTTCATAGTTATTGAAGGCATTAAATGGAAATGGAACCAAAAAACAAGCAGAATAGAAAAAGTAACAAACAATGCAGAACCAGCTAGTTCATAAAACTAGCTGAAGAAAACCGTGACCAGACATCTCGTAACGCGACAATTCGTAACCGGACAAGTGGTAACGGACAACTCGTAACGGCGACAGTTCGTAACAGCGACACTTCATAACGGCGACAGTTCGTAACTATACAAGATCGTAACGGACAATTCGTAAACGTCCAAATTGAATTATTCTGTTTATGTTTGTTAACGTGAAAACTAACTGTTATTACAGTTATAATTGAATGTTTATCAATTTAATGAATCAGGATGAACATGTTTAATACATTTTATATTTCGTGTTTCAGAATAATATATTAAAAGTCCTTAATAACAAACAAATATTTAAATACATACAAACTTTTAACAATATTTTTAAAAGTTTATCCCTCTCATTGTTCCTTAAATTTACATATACCTAGACAAAGGACTAATGAAGTAATTAATGAAATCTTTAAGCCGGCAACCGTCTTTAGACATTCCCAACTTTTTAAGTAAACATTTTGTAAAGGAAAACAACTTTTCTTCTTCTTCACTTGCCTTGTCCGTTGCGGACGTTGGCTATCATCATAGCAATTTTAATTTTGTTTGCGGCGTTTCTGAATAACTCGATCGATGTTAGTCCATACCATTGGTGTAAGTTTTGAAGTCATGAGTGTCTTCTTCTTCCGGGTCCGCGTTTGCTTTCTATTTTACCCTGTATTATTAGTTGGAGTATATAATATTTATCATGTCTCACAATATGACCGAGGTATTCAAGTTTCTGTTTCTTAATTGTGAAAGAGATTTCTTTTTGTTTTCCCATTCGGTGCAGTACCTCTACGTTTGTGGTATGAGTCGTCCAGGATATTTTGAGGATACGTCGATACACCCACATTTCGAATGCCTCCAGCTTTCTCATTAATGTTTCCGTCAGTGTCCATGCCTCTGCGCCATACAGCAAGACTGGAAATAAATAGCACTTTTGCAGCCATATTTTTAGTAGGAGAGATATGTCGGATCGGGTGAATATATTATTAATGTTGTTAAATGTTGCTCTGGCATTTCAATTTTAGATCGTATTTCGGTTGTTTGATCCCATTTGGAGTTGACGACTGTTCCAAGGTATATATACGAGTCAACGTGTTTAATTAGTTGGTTTTCTATTTTTAATTTTCTGGCAGGTTTTTGAATTTGGCTGACCAGCATCCATTTTGTTTTATTTATGTTGAGGTCAAGTCCTCTTTCTTCACTCGTTCTTTGTACCCTGTCCATTAAGATACTGTGAAAAACAACACTTGTCCAAAAATTAAAATTTTGGCAAATCAAGAAAAACTTCCCAGACATCTGTTGTTTTCTATAGAAACATCCAAATGTTCTATGTAGTTTACTCCGGACATCATAGATTTTTACAAAACTAAATGTGTCGGATGGATAAAGAAACTACTATTCTATGAGAAGAATACATAAAATCGAATTTTCTTAAAATGGACATGTATTGTTTTTCAAATAAACGCTTCAATTTTAAAAATGTTTATTCTGATACTGATTTATTAAATTGATTATTTTTTTCACCCGTTAAATTCTGACGTTTTTGCTTTTTCAGCCAATCACCACGCGTCTTTCTAGCCAATCATTGAGTGTAATACTGATAAAACATCCTCTTCTTTGATAAAACAGTCTCTTCCCTAATAAAACTTAAGGTACCCTAAATTTCACATAACACGTACATACCTTAATTACGAACGACATTGGAAAATCTCATATTAGTTATAAAAATTGTGTTTTTAATAATTGTTCATTTTCGATTTAAACAGTTTTTTATGTATTAACAATATAATAAATAAATTGGTTCATTTTTATTTCATAAAATAATTTATCTATAACCTACTTAAGACATTGATCTTAGTTGTCTTAAAAATATTTCACAGATGCCCGTATTTACTAATAATACATATTGGTTCACAAAATAATGTTTTCAAATACCACTCGTCCTCTAAATTTTGCTTGATAAATTTTTTCGTTTTCATACTTAAACTTCTTTATTTAGAGTAAAATCACTCAAACAAACCGAAATGGATAAAATTATCATTCGGTTTGTTTTCGTAATTTTACCAAATAAAGAAGTTTTCGTGAAAACAAAAAAAAATATCGATAAAATTTAGAGGACTCGTGGTATTACCTTTGATAAACATAATTTCATTTATAACTGTTTAACAGTTAGTTTCAACGTTAACAAAAATAAGCAGAATAATTCAATTTGGACGTTACAAATTTGTATAGTTACGAACTGTCGCCGTTATGAAGTGTCGCCGATACGAACTGTCGCTATTACGAATTGTCCGTTACCATTTGTCCGGTTACGAACTGTCGCGTTACGAGATGTCATGGAACCGAAGAAAACACAAAGACGGAACGAGAAACAAAACAGGCACAGTACAGGGACATGAACAGATCTAAAGATAATAACACAAACGGAAGGAAAAACAAAGTACAAGTTAAGCACAGAAAAAAACAAAACAATTCTGAAAATGGCATCATGGAAAGTAAGAGGTATAAATGGAAAGGCAATAGAACCTAGAAACTAGAAATAAGAACATTGAAGCAGTAGCTTTAACAGAGACAAAGAAGGAAGGAAGAGGATCAATAATATTAGAAAAAGGAATGTTACTAATATACAGTAAAGTGGTAGAAACGAAGAGAGCTCAGGCAAGAGTAGCGTGCATAATAAAGATGAATATTATCAACAAAGTAAAAAATTGGATATATTACAACGAACATATACTAAGAGTAGACGTAGATATGGATACAGAGGAAACCAATACAAAACTAATCATATGCTATGGACCAGATGAAGACGCAACAAAAACGAAAATAATGAGTTCTGGGATAAGTTCCCAGAAGTGATAAATATTTGTACCTACAGAGAAAATTATGATCACAGGAGACATGAACAGTAGAGTGGGAAAAGAAGCAGAAAAAGGGAGCAATGTCATTGGACCTTATGGGGAGGAAAAAATAAACAAAACTGGAAATTACCACTCAAATTCTGTCTAGGTCTAGACAATAGCCTGGTGATTATGAACACACACTTCCGGCATAAAAGTATACACAAGATCACAAGAGAAGTCAAATCAAGAGAAGAACAATCAATTATGGACTATACTATAGTGGAAAAGGCAGAAGAACTGGATAAGAGACGTAAGGGTGAAAAGGTGTTATGAAATTGGCAGCGACCACTATATACTGGAAACCACATTCAAAAGCAAAAGAAAAGAAATAAAAAGGAATGAGAGCATAAACAGAAAACACAAAGAAATAATAAAAAAATTATAAACAAGGGAAGAATCAACGAATCAACGAAAATAATATACACAGAGGAGCTAGAGAAAGAGGTGGAAAATGAACACGAAACAACAGAAATAATAGAAGAAGAATGGGAAAGATTTAAAAATGCGATGATAAAATCAGCTAATGCAATATGTGGGACTACAAGAAACAATAACAGAGAGAAACTAACATCTTGGTGGAATGATGAAGTGAAAAGATAAATAAAAGAAAAGAAGAAATTATAAAAACAATACGTACAAGACAAAACACAAAAAAATATGAAAATTATAAGAGGCAAAGAACAAAAATGAAAGAGATAGTGAAGGAAGAGGAAAAGAAAAGTTGGGAAAAATTCGGAAAAAAAATGGAAGAAAACAGCACAGAAACTGTAAAGTTATTTTATAGAACACTGAAGAACCTAAAAAGCAACAAAGAAACAATGGTGAAAAAAATCATGAACAAGGAAGGAACAATAATAAACGATAAGAAAATAATGGAAAGATGGAGGGAACACTTCGAGCTGATACTGAATGGAAAGCAAGGGAATACAATAGAAAAAGAAAGCCAGATCAATCGAGGGTCCATGAGAAACACGGAAAATCAAGAAACTTTAGAAAAAGAAGAACTGGAAGAAGCAATAAGAAAGATAAAGATTAGAGAAGTACCAGGAAGCGATGAAGTAGCACCAGAAATGATGAAATATATAGAAGTAAAAAAAATTAATTTTTATAATTTGTTTAATTTGTTTTCATAAAAAATTACTATGCATATAGAACCTAATATGGAAAATAAAAGTAATACCCAGACAATAGACAAATGCAGTAATTACAGTAGAATCCCTATTATCCGTGCTCCTTGGGACCGGAGGTGGCACGTATAATTGAAAAGCACGGATAATTGAGAAGCACGGATAATCCGAACATGTGTTTCTTATGTATAATACATACAGTCGGAAAAATGAAAGAATACCCATGAACGATCACATCAAGCACTTATTTTGTATTTGCTGTCTTTTTCTATAAATAACAAACGTTTGTTATAGACAAGGACAGCAAATACAAGGAAAGTGATTGATGTGATCGTTCATGGGTACTCTTTGAGTGTGGCATCAAGAATGTGGCAAGCAAAACCAATAGCGAAGAACAGAAGACGACGAAGCATTAAAGAATGGAATAGTCACATCTAGCAGATACTAGAAAGTAAGAGAAAAACTTGGCAAGAAGCAACACAAATGGCCACCAATAGGAAAGAATGGAGGAAGTTCATTGAGAGTTAGACGAAACTCCCGACACCTCAGAAGATTAAGACACTGATTAAGATTGAATGAATGGCCCAACACCGAAAGGTATCAATGAGTCTACTGATTAAGTAAGTAAAGAAGTAAGTTTTTTCGCATCACCTTTTAGTTCAATTGTCAAACATTAAAGAGCAGGTGTCCAAGAATCAAGAAAAGAGAAAATCATCGGCAATAGAAGAGGTGTGAGTGATATGAATTAAAAAAAATAATAATAGATTAAACAAAATTGTAGAAATAAATATCTGCAAAAAAAGAAACACATGTTAAAAAAAAAAGAAAAAAAGAAATGCAGTCAGTAAAAACTCTTAAAACACCTCAAAACCCCCATGGATGCCCGAACAAATAAAATCCGTAATGGCTTTCTTTAAATTTGATTTGAAGAAGGAAGTACTACCAGGAAAACAAAAATGTGAATAGGCAAATCAAAATACCCAGTATTAGAAATGAGAAAATTTACGGATATAAACTTTTATTTGAAAAACTATTAGAGCCGCAATAAGCGACTAATAAATAATAATGACAATAAATTAATAACATAGATTTTATGCAAATTGTTTGCAAATAACTGACAAAGTTAAAAAAACAAGAATTTGTTCTGTAATTTATTAGTTTTTTATTATCCCAAAAATGTCGGGCATAATTCAAGTATTAAGTCATGGTGTGTCAAGTGTGGTATTTATGACATCTCAAGGTACATGTGGCATCTGATGCCACAAGTAATGTTATCATAGTTTTCCCTGTAGTTTTGTTTAGAAGGAGGGTATAACAAAATTAGAAATATATTACTGATCCACATCTAATTAGAATCAACCTAACGTACGTAGACTTGATGATGCCACTTTGCAGTCTGAAGCACAGATGCCACAACAAATGCGGCGCCGTGTATGTGTGTGTGTGTGTGTGTGTGTGTGTGTGTGTGTGTGTGTGTGTGTGTGTGTGTGTGTGTGTGTGTGTGTGTGTGTGTGTGTGTGTGTGTGTGTGTGTGTGTGTGTGTGTGTGTGTGTGTGTGTGTGTGTGTGTGTGTGTGTGTGTGTGTGTGTGTGTGTGTGTGTGTGTGTGTGTGTGTGTGTGTGTGTGTGTGTGTGTGTGTGTGTGTGTGTGTGTGTGTGTGTGTGTGTGTGTGTGTGTGTGTGTGTGTGTGTGTGTGTGTGTGTGTGTGTGTGTGTGTGTGTGTGTGTGTGTGTGTGTGTGTGTGTGTGTGTGTGTGTGTGTGTGTGTGTGTGTGTGTGTGTGTGTGTGTGTGTGTGTGTGTGTGTGTGTGTGTGTGTGTGTGTGTGTGTGTGTGTGTGTGTGTGTGTGTGTGTGTGTGTGTGTGTGTGTGTGTGTGTGTGTGTGTGTGTGTGTGTGTGTGTGTGTGTGTGTGTGTGTGTGTGTGTGTGTGTGTGTGTGTGTGTGTGTGTGTGTGTGTGTGTGTGTGTGTGTGTGTGTGTGTGTGTGTGTGTGTGTGTGTGTGTGTGTGTGTGTGTGTGTGTGTGTGTGTGTGTGTGTGTGTGTGTGTGTGTGTGTGTGTGTGTGTGTGTGTGTGTGTGTGTGTGTGTGTGTGTGTGTGTGTGTGTGTGTGTGTGTGTGTGTGTGTGTGTGTGTGTGTGTGTGTGTGTGTGTGTGTGTGTGTGTGTGTGTGTGTGTGTGTGTGTGTGTGTGTGTGTGTGTGTGTGTGTGTGTGTGTGTGTGTGTGTGTGTGTGTGTGTGTGTGTGTGTGTGTGTGTGTGTGTGTGTGTGTGTGTGTGTGTGTGTGTGTGTGTGTGTGTGTGTGTGTGTGTGTGTGTGTGTGTGTGTGTGTGTGTGTGTGTGTGTGTGTGTGTGTGTGTGTGTGTGTGTGTGTGTGTGTGTGTGTGTGTGTGTGTGTGTGTGTGTGTGTGTGTGTGTGTGTGTGTGTGTGTGTGTGTGTGTGTGTGTGTGTGTGTGTGTGTGTGTGTGTGTGTGTGTGTGTGTGTGTGTGTGTGTGTGTGTGTGTGTGTGTGTGTGTGTGTGTGTGTGTGTGTGTGTGTGTGTGTGTGTGTGTGTGTGTGTGTGTGTGTGTGTGTGTGTGTGTGTGTGTGTGTGTGTGTGTGTGTGTGTGTGTGTGTGTGTGTGTGTGTGTGTGTGTGTGTGTGTGTGTGTGTGTGTGTGTGTGTGTGTGTGTGTGTGTGTGTGTGTGTGTGTGTGTGTGTGTGTGTGTGTGTGTGTGTGTGTGTGTGTGTGTGTGTGTGTGTGTGTGTGTGTGTGTGTGTGTGTGTGTGTGTGTGTGTGTGTGTGTGTGTGTGTGTGTGTGTGTGTGTGTGTGTGTGTGTGTGTGTGTGTGTGTGTGTGTGTGTGTGTGTGTGTGTGTGTGTGTGTGTGTGTGTTTGTGTGTGTGTATGCTTTGTGTGTGTGAGAATGAAAGAAGAGCTTTCTATGACCAATTAGGAGACGTCCTGAGTGATATTCCGTCAGAGGAGAAAGTTATAATAGGAGGTGATTTCAATGCACATGTGGGCCAAGCCAAGGCAGAATACGAAGCAATACATGGGGGATTAGGCTTTGGAACTACAAATGAAGCTGGAGATGATATGCTTGAATTAGCAACAGCACTAGATATGGCGATTGTTAACACATTCTTTAAAAAGAGAGAAATTCAACTTATTACGTACAAAAGTGGACAACATCAATCCCAAATAGACTATTTCATGATAAGGAAAGAAGACATACGTGAATGCAAAGACTGCAAGGTAATAGTTAGTGAGACAGTAAGCCAACAACATAAGCTGCTTGTTCTGGACATCGAAGTAAAAAGTGAAACTAAACCAAAATATCGGAGAGGACCACAAAAAATCAAGTGGTGGATGCTAAAAGATGAGAAAGAAGGTCTATTCAGGGAAAGAATAGTAGAGAAAATATGTTGGAACATGAAAGGAAGCCCTACTACAATTTGAAGAAAAATGGCCAGTAGTCTTAGAGAGACTGCTATTGAAATACTGGGGAAAACGTCAGGAAAAAAGTTTATAAAGAGACTTGGTGGTGGTCAAACGAAGTTCAAGGAAAAACAAAAGAGAAGGGAAAATTATATAAAAAGTGGCAAGAAACCAGATCCAACACAGATCTTCAAAACTATATGGTCGCGAAAAAGGAAGCGAAAGTAGCAGTAGCAAAAGCTAAAGCAGAAGCGTATTCAAACCTATACGATCAACTTGATACCAGGGAAGGCGAAACGAAGATATATAAAATAGCCAAACAGAGAGCAAAGAAAGCAAAAGATTTTAATCAGATTAGATGTATCCGAGATGAAAATAATAAAATACTAGTTCACGAAAAGGATGTCAAAAAGAGATGGAGAAAGTTCTTTGACAGCTTATTAAATGAAGAATTTGACAGACAGCCTGTGGAGTCAACGGAGACAGTAGCAGCAATGGTCACCAAAATAACAAACGAGGAAGTGGCTCAAGCGCTTCAAAAAATAAAGAAAGGAAAAGCGGTAGGACCACATGATATTCCTGGGGAAGTATGGAAATAATTGGGAGGCTAGCAGGTTTATTTGATAGAATTATGGAAGTTGGACAAATGCCAGACGAATGGAGAAGCACCCAGGCAACCAAGTGACGTCATATAACGTTGAGGAAACGTCAGTTTTTGGTTGAGTATAACACGTGTTTGAACATTACGTCATATAGACGTCTTTTGTAGGCGTTTTTAAATACGTAAGATTAATGACGTTAAAATTACGTTTAAAAAACGTTTTAATTTCAGACAGCCTAAGTCTGACGTCACAAAATTGGGAGGAGCTTGCTTGTTTGTATTGACTCTAAACAATTTCGTTTAGGTATAGATAACGTTAAATGTTCGTAAGAAATTTCTCATTTATTGTTTACGTGGTTTGTGTCTTGTGTGATAAAATAAGACTTTTAATTTAGATATTTAGTTGAAGAAACGTGTAAATTAAGAGATTTTTATGTGTTTTTTCTCAGTGAGTTAGTTTAATGCAGTAATTCTTCTTGACAACTATTTGAGGTTATGTTTATTTGTTTTTAATTAAGCGTTAAATGAAGATATTAAGACAGCGTTAAATTAAAATATTAGTATGCTGGATAATTTGTTAATAAATTATTTATTAGTTTCATATATATGTTGTTTCAGTTTTGACACAGTAAGTACGTACAGTAATCCCTCTTCAACCGCGGGGGTTACGTTCCGAAGAGAAAGGTGTGGTTGGTGAAACCGTGGTTGGCGAGGGATCCACGATCCAAACAAGAATGTGACATAATCCCAATTTGGATACGTATGTACATATATTTGTATGTACATAGAAAGAAATATGATGAAATTGCATATCTGTGAAATAGTATTATCATATCAATAAAAATAAAGACGCTGAGATCAGCGTCTAATTCGCCGGTATTTTATATGCGCGCACCACACTCTCGGCGAAGTTACTTCGCCAAAGTTGTCCGAAGTACCTCACTACACACTCGTTCTACTTCGCGAGGAACACATTCAAGTGGTGCGATACCGACAAAGATCCCTTTGACTTGGACGCTCGAGACAGACAGAGAACGGAAGTAGAACGAAGCGAGGCAAATTGCACAAGGTGGCCATCTACACTCTCCTACTTCTTGAACCTCGATTGACTTCAGCGAGAGTGTAGACGGCGTTTTAAACCTTCCGAATTATAAACTAATTGCCATAGTCTTACTACTAATAACAAGCGCCAGAGGCGTATCATGAGTAATTTAACGCGACTGGTCAAATTTTAAAAAATATATAAAAATAATAAAATATTCTCATTAAAGATTCAACAGATATTACAACCGCGGATAAGTGAATCCGCGGTTGATGAGTCCGCGGATAACGAGGGATTACTGTATATAACTAGTGAAAATTCTATAATGTGAGGTTGGTACAATCAGGCAGAATCAATGATGCTTCAAGGTTAGCGCACAAGCGATCTTAAACAAGTGATAGTACTTATATCTTCGACACATGGGACGTAGGCCTATAGGTTTTATGTTATGTACCTATTTTTTATACTATTTTGAAACATCTGAAAGAGGTCACTTTTTGAAAGTATTAAAGACGTGGTTTTACCGACGTGAAAAAAACGTAGATACGATTACGTTTTAAAATCGTCACAATTATGACGTCAAATCGATGAGACAAATACACGTGATTTTCAACGTCAGTACTACGTCATAGAAACACGTCAATTGGTCATTTTTATGACGTGTTATCTACGTTATAAAAACGTCGTTTGGTTGCCTGGGCAGTATATTAGTACCTGTCTACAAAAACAAGGGAGATATACAGGAGTGTACAAACTACAGGGCTATAAAACTGCTTAGCCACACCATTAAAATATGGGAGAGAGTAATTGATAGACGGATACGTGAAAAGACCGACATATCCGAGAATCAATTTGGCTTTATGCAGGGCAGATCAACAACAGACGCAATTTTCATTATAAGGCAGTTGATGGAAAAATACAGGAGTAAAGAAACAAACGCTCATATGGTATTCATTGATCTTGAGAAAGCATATGATAAAGTTCCTCGAGAGATTATGTGGTGGGCACTCAATAAGAAAGGAGTCCCTGGTGCATATGTAAAGATTGTGAGGGATATGTATGAGGGAGTAACGACTAAAGTTAGGACAGGTGTGGGAGACTGATAAATTTCATGTGAAAGTAGGATTGCACCAAGTCTCGGTGCTTAATCCGTATTTATTCTCATTAATTTTGGACCAGATAACAGCGAAACTACAGGGTAACATTTCATGGTGCTTAATGTATGCTGATGATGCCGTGTTAGTAGGAAATAGTGAAAGAGACTTAAAACAAAAACTGGAACAGTGGACACGAGCTCTGGAGGAAAAAGGTTTAAAACTTAGTAGGACAAAGGCAGAGTATTTGGAATGCTGATTTAAAGATGGAGTTACTACAAATAAAATGGTATCTTTGGATGGTGAACTGATTGTAAAAAGCAATAGTTTTAAGTACCTGGGATCGATATTACAGAGTAATGGAGAAATAGATGGAGAAGCATGCAGTAGAATTAGGGCTGGATGGATGAAGTGGAAGGAAGCGTGTTGTGTGACAGAAAAGTTCCAATGAAGCTGAAAGAAAAATTCTATAAAACAGACATAAGACCGGCTATGATGTACGGAACTGAATGTTGGGCAGTGAAAAAAAAAAGAGGAACAACGAATGCATGTGGCGGAGATGAGAATGCTTAGATGGATGAGTGGAGTGACAAGAAAGGATAAAATTAAAAATGAATATATTAGGGGAAGTCTAGATGTGGCACCAATTGATGCCAAAATGAGAAAGCATAGGTTGAGATGGTTTGGTCATGTTCAACGTCGTGACGTTAATCATCCAATACGAAGAGTAGCTGAAGTGCAGATTCCTGGAAGGAGTAGGAGAGGAAGACCAAAGAAGACGTGGGGGGAGACGATTAGGCAGGACATGTTGGTAAAGGGGATTAATATTGATATGACCCAGGATAGAATTGTGTGGAGAAATGCAATTAGAGGGAAGCCGGCCCCGCATAGGGATAAGGCAAAGAGAATGATGATGATGAATTAAAGAGCTAATTTCGTAACGTGAACCGTTACAAAACCCATTGGTTGACTAACTCCTCCACCAATTGTAGATGAAATAGGAGTTAGTAGATAGCAATATAAACTTGTTTCAAACTTGCAACAAGTTTGATACATCAAACATGAAAGCTTGCTGCAGGTTTGCCATGGCAACTTCGCAAGCTTGCAGCAAGTTTAAATCAAACTTGCTAGTTTGAGTGTGACAAACTTGCATGAAGTTTGTTTTTCCAAACTTGATATAATAAACTTGCTGAAGGTTTGTTTTTGTTTTGTTGCATGAAGTTTGTTTTTTCAAACTTGATACAAACTTGCTTAAGGTTTGTTTTGACATACGTCTAGCCACAATTTGAATAAAACAATGTGAATAAAAAATACAATACCATTTTATATAACTATTTATTCAGTAATCACTCAACTAAAATACAATCTATTGTCTAAAATTATTTATTGGAACTTACATTAAACCCACTAGCTTCAGAATCCGATGCTCAGTTTTGTCTCAGCTCTGAAACAAATAAAAGAAATTGTTATATAGTCTTGTTGTGTGAACAGAATTAATATTTGCTATTAAAAGAGATAAACACATGTTAAAGTAACAATTTTACAATAAAACCTAAAACTTATTTATAGTATACTATAAATACTAGTAATATACAGGGTGTCCCGAAAAGATTGGTCATAAATTATACCACAGATTCTGGAGTCAAAAATAGATTGATTGAACCTCACTTACCTATATACAATAGTGCACACAAAAAAGTTACAGCCCTTTGAAGTTACAAAATGAAAATCGTTTTTTTTTCATATATCGAAAACTCTCAGAGATTTTTTATTGAAAATGGACATGTGGCATCTTTATGGCAGCAACATCTTACAAAAAAATTAATGTGAAATTTGTGCACCCCATAAAAATTTTATGGGGTTTTGTTCCCTTAAACCCCCCAAACCATTAGTTAAACACAATGCTTCTAAAACTGTTTTGCCTCTTAGTACTTTTTCGATAAGTCAGTGTTTATCGAGATATTTTGAATATTTGTCGAATCCACCACATATTTGTATATGGTTAAGTACGGTTATAGAGACCTGTTAATAATTTGAAAATTTATTTATAATTTACATTTTTAGGTATATTTTGAAAAAGAAGCTACATCTCGATAAAAGGTGACTTATAAAAAAAAGACTAAGAGACAAAAGTCTTAAAAGCACTGTGTTTAACTAACGGTACCGCAATAATAGTTTAATTGGAACGTACACAAACATTTGGGGGGGTTTAAAGGGACAAAACCCCCATAAAAATGTTACGTAAATATATTGAAAAAGAAGCCGCATCTCGATAAAAACTAGCTTATCGAAAAAATACTAGGAGGGAAAAAAGTTTTAAAAACGTTGTGTTTGACTAATGGTACCACAATAATGAATTAATTGGAACGTACACAAAAGTTTGGGGGGTTTAAGGGAACAAAATCCCCATAAATTTTTTATGGGGTGGACAAATTTCACTATAATTTTGTTTTAAGATGTTCCTGCCATAAGAATGATACATGTACATTTTCAATAAAAAATCTTTAATAGTTTTCGATATATTGAAAACAATCGATTTTCATTTTGTACCTTCAAAGGGCTGTAACTTTTTTTATGAGTACATTTGTACTAAGGTAAGTTAGGTTCAATCGGACTATTTTTGACCCCAGAATGTGTGGTATAATTTATGACCAATCTTTTCGGGACACCCTGTATAAGTATATAGTTATACTATAAATAATATATTATAATATGTTTATTTTAGATAGAATGTATGTAAATACAGTTAGAAGCTACGAAAAACATAAAAAAACTTACCTCAATTTCACTAAAGCAAAAAGAATACCAATTTGTACCTAATGACCACAAGCAGGTGGGTCTATGAAAAACTGAAGAAAACAAGCTTCAGCTTAGTAATTAAAGTAATAGTCTCAGAGAATTGTACGGTAAATGTTGTATAAAAATCAAAGAAAAATATCAACATAGGATAGGACATACCTAACCACAAATTATCACCGCTTGGCAGGATGGCAGGTTACTTTTCCCTTGTTGCCAGCTGTCGAGTGAGTAAGCTTTTTCCTCAACGTACCTTAAAAATTCCCACTTTTATGATAAAATTCCCTCCTATGCTCCTATTTAAAAAATCTGTGAAAATATGTTGAATTATTTTCAGATATATTGATTTTTATAAATATTTTACAATTTGGACTGGAGCAAAGATTACCTTATAAGTTAACTTATTCCCTTTTATGTTGAAAATTCTCGCAGAGAGGGAAATTTACCACCGGTGGCAACACTCTCGTTTTCGTGGGCGTGACATCAGTCAGGGTAACGAACGAAACCGAACCGAACCGACCGTAACGTGTAAGTCAACCAAATAGATGGCACGCGTGACGTGGCTTTGCAACTGTACGCTTGCAGCAAAGTTGCTACAAACGTGAATCATCATCTTTGTCATAACAATATTGCAGCAAACTTGACTCGTCATATTTGACGCAGTAATTTAAAATCAAAGAAGAATCAAACTTGCCACAAGTTTACATGTTATCTGGGTTTGGACCTCTAGTACATCTGGAGAAACAGAGTGCAGTGTCATAGTACGGTGAAATAATCAGTTTTAGTTTCAGTGATTTTAAAACTTTTTTTCGTATTTTTATTCATGTTTTTTAGACTTTTAATAATCATATTTATTGTCTGAATTGTCCACTATACTAAATTTTATCTTTGTATTATGTTCCAAGTAATTGTTATGTCTTATTTTAAAATTATAATCTTATGTGTCTTACTGGGTGCTCGCCACTGGGCGGCTTCCCTCTATGTTATTTTTCAATAATTATATATATATTGCTTGTAATGAGACAGATGGCAATAAACATTGGATGTTAAAAAAAATTATATTTTTATCAATATCAACTGTGAACACGGATATACTAAAAAAAGCGAAAAGGCTGCGTTTTACAAGCGCTGATGACCTTTTATTAATAAAAGAAGTGCGAGGAGTCAACCCGCCTAACAGTATTTTCTTGACAACGTCGTTGTAATCACTTATCGGCTGTATCGCATTGCTTATGTTTTTCCGCTGTCAGCAATAATCAGACAGGCAGTTAAGGCTGATTATGTTACACCGGGACGTGGACGGCACGGAGCGCAGAAAAATAGAAATCGCACGTCCTCGGCACTTTCCGGTCCCGCCCCGTTCCGTCGTAAGATAAATTAGCCAATGTTTTTCATATCTGACGATCCTTCAAGGTGCTTCGTCCCGTCCAGGTTCCCGTTATAACATAAATCAGGCTTTAAACTTTAAACTGTTTACGGGGCCAGTCTGTGTAGTTAATATGCTGTTTCGGTGTGACAACCATAATTTAAAATGAACAAGGTAGACTATTTGTTACAAAGTCCTTTTAATACGTTAATGATAGAGGAAAAGAATGAAATTAAACGATTAAGTGCGCATCAACCAAATGATTTATACTATATGCGCATCAACATTTACACAACTAGATGGTAAGAGAAAGGGAACATATAATACGTGGTTTGGTAAAAAATCGTGGTTGACAGTGAGTGAAGAAAAACAAAGGTTATTCTGTTTTTATTGTTTATTGTTTCGCGATCAAGAGTTGCGGACAACTGTACGTTGTCTTTCATTTAGAAAAAGCATGCAACCTAAAAATTTCATCATAAGGTCAGTCTTTAGAGAGTTAAATTCAATTTGAGAGAAAAATTTTTTTTTTATTAGAAAAAGAAGTCGCATCCACCAAAAGGTTATTAGCGACGGAACAAAATATAAATAACAAAAGTAAACAACTACAGGTTGTACAGAATGTTTATGGATTTTAGATAATTAACTATATTGTCGCAGGAATAGTTTTGACCTAGAGCCTGTGGTAGAGCTTGTTGAAATAAACTTCTTAAAACATATTTCACATTTGTGTGGTTTTACCAAAGTGTGCACTCTAGACTGTATTTCTAAATTATACGCTTTACTAAACTGTTTAAAACAAATTTCACACTTATGAGGTTTTTTTTTCAATGTGCACTGTGTAAAAATGTGTTTTCAATTGAGTTGCTGTAGTAAAGCGTTTAAAACAAATTTCACATTCGTGACGTTTTTCTCATGTCGTTTTCAAATGTGTTTTCAAAGTACGTTTTTGATTAAATCGCTTGAAACAAATTTCACACTTGTAAGCCATTTCTCGAGTGTGCACTCTCTAATGGTTTCTCAACCAGATGGTAAGAGAAAGAGAACATTCTGTAATACGTGGTTTGGTAAAAAATCGTGGTTAACAGTGAGCGAATAACAACAAAGGTTATTCTCCTTTTATTGGTGTATAGGTGGATTCTCTTTGTATAGGTGGACAACTACTGTAAGTTGTTTTTCATTTAGAAAAAGCATGCAACCTAAAAATTTAATCATAAGGTCAGTCTTTGGAGAGTTAAATTCAATTTGAGAGAAAACCCTCTTCTTCCTTCTTATACGCAGGCTTCAAAGCCTGTTTCATCTTCAATATTAGCCTCCTAAATTGTTTAAATTATCGCACAATCTTTTTCTTGGTCTGCCAATACTTCTTCGTCTATTTGGTGACTTATCTCGTCGATCAGATTAGCCAAGCGGACTGAGGCGCACGATTGACAAATCTATAGTGGATATGCGGTCGAGGCGATCGAGGTTCGTGCCCCAGCCGGTGAATAGAAAATAAAAAGGCTGACGTCGTAGTCTAAAATTCTAAAAAGAATCTACGACTTGGTCTGGAATAAGCTGGTGTCTGATCGGCCTATGGAGGAGCAGTACGGCAAGAGATAAGGGCTTGCGGCTCGGTGACACTCCTCCATAGATCCCTACCGGAAGGGCGTTGACGCCTAAAAAACGGTGTATATATATATATATATATATATATATATATATATATATATATATATATATATATCTCGTGATATTCGTACTATCCTATCCTATGCCATTCTACTGATGTGTTCGTTCCACTCCTGTTTCCGTTTTGTCACCCATCCATTTATGTCTTCTACATTGCATGCTCTTCTCTTATGTTTTCGCTTCTCTCCCTATCCAACAGACTTTTCCCTGATATTCGTCGAAGTATTTTCATCTCTGAGAGAAAACCTATTAAGGAAATTTTACACATTAAGATCTTTTCTTGCGTGTACTTTCAAATGCCGTTTCAAAGTAAGAGTATAAGAAAACAGCTTAAAACAGATTTCACACTTATATGGTTTTTCTCTAGTATGTACTCTGAAATGTTTTTTCAAATCACTTGTTGAAATAAACTTCTTAAAACATATTTCACACTTGTGAGGTTTTACCCCAGTGTGTACTCTAGAATGTATTTCTAAATTATACGCTTTACTAAACTGCTTAAGACAAATTTCACACTTATGAGGTTTTTCTTCAATGTGCACTGTGTGAAAATGTGTTTTCAGTTGAGTTGCTGTAGTAAAGTGTTGAAAACAAATTTTACACTTGTAAGGTTTTTCTCCAGTGTGCACTCTCAAATGTATTTTCAAATGACTTACTGTAGTAAACTGCTTCAAACAAATTTCACATTCGTGAGGTTTTTCTCCAGAGTGCACTCTCAAATGTGTTTTCAAAGTACTTTTTTGATTAAATCGCTTGAAACAAATTTCACACTTGTAAGGCGTTTCTCCAGTGTGCACTCTCAAATGATTTTTCAAAACATCTGCTCGAAAAAACTGCTTCAAACATATTTCACACTTGTGAGGTTTCTCTCCAGTGTGCACTCTTAAATGTATTTTCAAAGAAATTGCCGCACTAAACTGCTTAAAACAAATTTCACACTTATGAGGTTTTTCCTTAGTGTGCACTCTCAAATGATTTTTCAAAACATCTGCTCGAAGAAACTGCTTAAAACATATTTCACACTTGTGAGGTTTTTCCCCAGTGTGCACTCTCAAATGTGTTTTCAAAATACTTGTTTGACTAAATCGCTTGAAACAAATTTTACACATGTAAGGCATTTCTCCAGTATGCACTCTCAAATGATTTTTCAAAATATCTGTTCGAGGCAACTGCTTAAAACCTATTTCATCCTTGTGAGGTTTTTCTCCAGTGTGCACTCTCAAATGTTTTGTCCAAGAACTTTCTGTAGTGAACTGCTTAAAACATATTTCACACTTGTGAGGTTTTTCCTCACAAGTGTGAAATATTCTCAAATGTTTTTTCACAGAACTTGCTGCAGTAAACTGCTTAAAACAAATTTCACACTTATGAGGTTTTTCCCCAGTGTGCACTCTCAAATGTTTTTTCAAATCACTTTTTGTATTAAACTGCTTAAGACATATTTCACATTTGTGAGGCTTTTCCCCAGTGTGGCCTCTCAAATGTGTGTTCAAATGACTTACTTGAGTAAATTGCTTAAAACAAATTTCACACTTATAAGGTTTTTCCTCAGTGTGCACTCTCAAATGTTTTTTCAAATTACTTTTTGAAGTAAACTGTTTAAAACATATTTCACACTTGTACGGTTTTTCCCCAGTGTGCACACTCAAATGTGTTATGAAATTACATTTTTGAGCGAACTGCTTTAAACAAATGTCACACGTGTAAGGTTTTTCCCCAGAGTGCACTCTCAAATGTATTTTCAAAGAACTTGGTGAAGTAAACTGCTTAAAACAAATATCACACTTGTAAGGTCTTTTTCCAGTCATAACTTTCACGTTTTTGTCTAATGTTGGTCCTTCAGCATGTGGATTCATATAATTTCCTTTCTGAGATAAATGTTCAGTTTGTGCCCCCATAATTTCAATTTTGTTGTCTTGGAGATAATCTAAAAGCCAAACTGACTATAATATAAATATTTGAGTACAAGCAAAAATAAATTTAAAGACAAAAGAATAATCAAATTAAGGGGAGGTATGGTTTGAAATCAACATGTCAAGCACATTTTTGTAATATTTTTTTGAAACTATGGTAGGGAATACCGGGGTACAGTGGACATAGGGGCTTAAAATATCTTTTAAATGGAGTGCCTTACTACTTTGGCTACCTGTAGTAGCCAGAGTATACAGTATACAAAATGTAATTTTGACTTAATTTCTTTGAAAATACATCGTGACGCATGGGAAAAGTTAGAGTGGAAGAACAATAAAACAGATTTCCGATAAAAATCCTAACCTCATATTTGTAAGCGTCAAGTAACTTTTCGGTCTCCAAAATTTGTAGAATTTCTTAGGGATAAGATTAAAGTAAGTTTATTTTTTTATGTAGTTTATTGTTGCATGTATTAATATTCTACTGCCCCATAAAAATATAAAGAGTAACCTTTTTATTTGAATATATAAACAGTTAAAACACAGTTGTACTTTGGGGCACAGTGGTTATTTCAAAAAGGGGTACACTTCTTCTTTAGGTACCGTTCTCTCAAGGAGGTTGGTAATCATCACAGCTATTTTCACTTTTGAGACTGCAGTTCTGAACACGTCGATGGAACTGCAATTATACCACTTTCTCAGATTGTTTAGCCAGAAGATGCGTCTTCTTCCAATACTTCGTTTTCCCTGTATTTTTACAAAAAAATCCCTGTAAAAATCCACTGTACCCTGATAAAAGGGGTACGTGGTCACTAATTTCTCATAGTGGGAGGAGTGACCGCTGTACCAGTACCACTGCAGCAGAGAATTCCAGTGTTTTATATAAACTGTTTTAGAAAAATATGGTGAGAAACAAAAAGAGGAAAACGGATATTGGTCTACACCGCTTATCTTTGTTGATAATAGAAGTTCGCCAGCGGCGGAACCAAGTAGAGTTACTGCGAAGCGCACCACAACAATTACGGAGTCAATGCCTTTACTCCAACACGGACAAACTACTCCCAAACCAAAGGCAACAGAGTTAACAATTGATCAACAGAGAACACCTGAAAACAGCACCAGGTATTTTATTGGTAAAGTACAAAAAATTGTGGAATCTAATTACACTGTTAATTTCCTAACAAGAAAGGAAACGACAACCTACATGTTTCTAAAAAGTCAAGACGTAGACGTTATTCAGAAAAGTGACATTGTTGCACAGTTACTGGATCCAACAACACTAGGTACGTCGAGATCAAAAGGACTATTACATTTTAATGTCAATTTTATACCTTAATATTGAATAAAATTGTACATGTCGACTTAAGTCCATTTGCTGTATTGGTTTTTGGTAATTAACTGAATAAACTTTAGTTAAAATTAATGTGTTTACTGTACCACGCTGCTGTAAACTGCGATTTATTCCAAATACGCAAGATATTAATTTTTGTGTTAGATGATGCCTATTAGACCGTAGTAGATGGTAACGTAGATATTTTGGATCTATAGTACCTGATAAAAAAGATGGGCTAATAAGCCCATAAGATAATAATAAGCATATTAAGTACAATTCACAGAGTATCCAAAAAATGTTCAAGGAAAAATATTGAAAAATAATCCAAAAGTGGCAAATTTTAACAGACATTCCAAAAAATGCATTTTGCGATGGACATCAGAACTCGTCACTGGCTTATGTGAAACAAAAAATTCAAAAAGATTTTATTAGCTTATGAGTTTCTCAAGATAATGCTGTCGAGTTTTTTTTATTTATAACGAGTTTTGAGTTCTTCGTATCACTCGGAAGTAAAAAACGAAATGATTTGTAACAAAAGAGTGAAAATCAACATATTTATTGTTTCTAAACAAAAAATAAGCATAAAACAAATGAGTGGCCGTTTGCCAAAAGCCGATATGTCCACTTTCGATATTTTTCAGAAGAGCAAATTCAAATGTCCACGATGTCCATAACATCACAGTTTTAGAAATATATTATTGGGTTTTGAGTTTAATGTTTATACAGCTATTTATGTGAGTTGACATTATGAAAAAACTGTAATGTTGTAGAAATTTGAATTTGCTCTCCTGAAAAGTACCAAAAATTGAGATATCAGCTTTTGGCAAACGACCACTGAAATATATCTCGACAGCGTTACCTCACGTAATGCCTGAAGAAAATATGCAAAATTTCAGGTGGATCGGTCAAGTAGTTTTTGAGTTACAATGTCCACCGCATTTGAAAAGGCAGTTTTGAGAAAAACACGTTGAAAGTTTCGACGACTTCTTATTTGTCTGTCAAATCGTAAAGTGATGCACATCGGACAAGGCCAACATTTGTTGAACGTTTCTCACTACGCTCAAGCGTACTGGCACGAAACCGCGGCAAAGCGAGTCGAAGGTAAGAATATTCAACATGCTGTATCTTTAGTAATTTTTTCTTCTTCTTAGGGTGCCTGTCCGTTCCGAACGCTAGCGATCATTCTGGCTATGATAACTTTGTTGGTTGCTACACGGAATAGTTGTGTTGAGGTCTTTCTATACCATGCTCTCTGGTTAGCAAGCCAGGATATTCTTCTTCGTTCTTCAATTTTACGATGACACTTCACGATGTTGACTAAATCTGCAGTTGTGTAATTACAGTAATTTTAATTACGGAGTAATTTTACATTAATATGAAATTTTCAGAGAATATTCTTGAAACTTTGAAATTATGCACTTTTATTACAAAATATGTATTAAAAAAAATAATATTTCAAACCATACCCCTCTTAAAGGTTAATAAAAAGACAGCTGAAGTGTACTCAAGGATACAAAAATATGTTTTAGAAACTAGCCAGACATTTTCTTATTTTAAAAACAAACAATTTTTTTAATCAGAGGAATTTTTCAGTATTCTAAATACTACATAACTAACATACTACAATTATTATGTAAATAATTCACCGTTTTGGTTGTACCTTTTTTGTTTTATTTAATTATATTTTTAATTTGTTTTTTCTTAATTGTTTTTTCTTTGGTTTTTTTTGTTTTATTTAATTATATTTTTAATTTGTTTTTTCTTAATTGTTTTTTTTTACTACGCTAAGACATAAACCGATTCAACATCTCGGAGATTTACATCTTAGATCTTTTCCTATTTTTTTTCCTTTTTTTTCTCTTTTTTGCAATTATAATATACAATAATTAGGTGCTTAAATCTACATGGTTTAAAAAATAACAAAAAAAAACATGCTTGTTCTGTTTTAACAAAGTGGTTCTCAGAAAACTTCGACGATGACTGTGTAATTTCTATGAGTCACCTTTTTAAACCGGAATTAGAGGAATGACCCAGTTCAAAATTTTTAGACTGTACCAGAATGATTCTATTTTTTGAAATAATGTACTACTAAAAGAACGACCAATCCGAAATTATGGCATTTAGTTAAAAGAAACATTAGAAATTGACGAAACTCATAATATTTTCAAAATCCAGACAAAGCCAACTAATATTGACCTCTATGTTTACTAGATTGCATAGAAGCATTCTACAAAGGTCAAGCGCAAGTACATGTAATAATAATTATTACATGTACTTGCGCTGGCCAATTTTTTGTGTGACACGGTGACAGGAAAATACAGCGTGTTTTATATGTTCCTTCATGGGTATTATTTCATTTTTCCTACTGTAATTACCTTTCTCAGCGAACCAGCACCTATAGAACCTGAGATTGGAACAATTTCATTAAAACGGGGTCTATTTACCAGCCTCATCATCTTTGACGTTAGTAAAATGGAGAAATGTCAGTTTATTGGTCGAATAACTTTATTCATAGAATAAACTTCTATTTCTTGTTGGTGAAACCGGCCATTATAGTTGATTTTTTAACCAAGAGGAGTAAACTAAAAAGACAAATTCACACCCAATAAAGTTACTAGAAAAGTCACCAAATTCATCTTCTTTTTTCGTTGATCATATCACCTTTCGATGATAATCCATACATATTATATTATACTAACACATCGCTAAAAAGTTCTAAAAACAACTGTTTTTATATGTACAGTGTGACCCATTTAGATTGGAAACACCTCTATAAAATTTGAAGTTGTTAACCGATTTTAACCAAATTTTTTTTAATGTCATGTAATAAAAGGTCTATTGCGGGACAAAATATGATATATTTAGTTAAATTTTCAGGGCATTCTACTTTTTCTTCGTCGAAAATGGAGAATTTGTATTAGCATAAAAGTCAACTAAAAATCTAAAAATTAAAGGAATAATGCAGAAAACACAAAAAATCGCCGATATACTTAATTAACCTATAAAATGACAGAAGTGCCAAAATTTCATAAATGTCAAAATTTAATAACAGTGGAGTAAACTTGCCTGCGGTTGTACCAATTAGAAACAAGCATTACGGCGCGGTAAATTTGAATCACTCCTTTTGGTTAAAAAACAAACAATAGTAAGATTTGATCATTTTGAGCAGTATATTTGTTACATATTTTAATTCATAAATTGTAATAATTATTAAGCTCTAAATTTTGATATTATTCTGAATTCCTGCATTTTATAAAGAGTATATAAATGATAGTTTTTACATAAAATAGGGTTGTTGTTATTATTTTTATTATTATTAAAGAATAAAACAAATGACTTAACTCAACAATATGCTGCAGTTCAGTACATAAGACGCAATGTTTTAATTCTGTGCCCAGTTGTCTTTCTTCCCGGAAACTGAGACATAATTCTTACAGTTTTCGCATCTTCAAAAGGATTCTCTTCTAATCTCTCCAAAAGCGTACGATCTTCAGGAGCGATAGATATTTTTGGTCTTCCAGAACCTTGCTTTCTTTCGAGAGTTTCTTGTTCTCTCCATCTTTTATTAATATTAAAAACTGTTCTTCTGCTTATGTTAAAATGGTTCGCTACGGCAGATAGTGACCAACCATCGTCTAAATTCGTTACAATTCTTGCTTTTAGTTCTTCGCTAGCATGTGGAGCCATTTTTTGAGGTTGAACAACTGAATAAATTTTGAATTTTTTTTTTCAATTAGAAGAAAATAATTGCATATTAGTTAATAACACTTTTCCATATTATGAAATATAAAGGTACTTTACTCTTGAGCTCTAGTAGGGTTCAACATGTAAATCCGGCCCTGGTCACTAACGTATTCTAATCTACATTACTGTCATTCGTGCCTTACTCAGTCATGTCCATGTCACTAACTTATATTCTAATCTACATCACTGTCATGACTGTCGTTCGTTCCTTACTCATCTTTGTCATAGATTGGAGTAATTATATGGATATAGTTTGGTCAGTTAACACATGCACATTCTCCACATGTAGTGTTACAAAAAAGCCTGATCTTTCTGCAGGTGCAAAAAAGTATTTCTAGTAATTCCTGCGGCACAAGACCTCGATTTTTGACTCTTTGCTTCGTTATCGATCATTCGCTATTTGTACCCTAAACAGATACGAAGTGAATACGTTTGATAACGAAGCGAAGGGTCAAAAATCGAGGTCCTGGTGATTTATCAAATATCCTTTAGTATTATCCCATCCCCAATTTAGAGCTTTATCATCTAGCCAAATTTGAATTTGGTAATAAACTCTTTGAATGTGCTCGTCCAAAACATCTAATGTAGGTACAAGCAATGCCAATTTTACAGGAGTGCTTTTCAACAGTAAGTGTGAAAAGTAAGTACCTAGTCAGTAAACAACTAAAATTGAAAAAAAACTTGGTTTTTTTACAAAAACTCCGTTTATTTTTTAAAAATACTGTATCTATTAAATACCTTTGCAATGTTGCAAGCTTGCTTCACTAACTGAAATTTTGTTGTAAAGGTAAATCAAAGTGAGAATAGAAAAGAGAGATTCCTTACTGGACCACATTAGAGTGTGCTTGTTATCTGTAAATTGAATTTCATGCATTATTTTAAGAAAATTAGATTTGTCTTTTTCTGTGGTTGCCATTTCTTCGTTTGTTAACAATCATTTAACTAAGTCCTTAATTTGTAAATTACCTCCTTAAATCCTGTTTAGGATCAAAATTTTTAAGCTGGTCAAAAAGTTATTCCTATTTATAATACTTCTAAGGCTCATTTCACACCAAACAAGTCGAGTCCAGTCACATCCAATCCAGTCAGATGTTATAAGATTCATCCAGCTGTGTTAATACGAAAATAAAGCAAATTCATTTGTTTGGTTTCACACTGACCCAATCACATCCAGTCGAGTCTAATGGCATCTGTTATGTTCGTGTAAAACTCCCTTAACCATGAATGTAAGTTGGTACTACTGTCAGCTGAACGACAGCTGTCATATACTTAATACTTGGATAATAAAATGAAACCATGTGCTTAATTTTTTAAAATAAAGTATTTTTACATCGAGTATTACTTCATTACAAATACTTACGTCCTTTAAGTACAAAGGACTTGACATTTGGCGACGAGGGTAATGGATACAAATACTACAGACACTACATCAACTACAACGCTTCCAACTACAGCCGGTACAGGTACAGCCACGAGTTCCTCGACTACAACTACAATGATAGTTGCACCTGCTACAGCTCCAATAATGTCTACACAATTTTCTACATTCCAGTTTTCCGTTGAACATTTTAACCAGACAGCCACAAAATGGTCCAGGTGGGTAAAACGATTGGAAGGAGCATACAAAGTTTTTAAAATTCCAGAGGAAATGAAACTGCCCTATTTACTACATTACATGGGGTCGGAAGCATACGATACACTGTGTGATAAACTAGCTCCAGAGGTCCCTGACTGAAGACAAGTCATATGAGGATACAGTTAAGTTAATGGATAGTTTTTACAACCCTGCACCACTTGAAATTGCCGAAATATTTAGGTTTCAATCAAAAAACAGGCAGAAGGCGAAAGTATACAAGAATACCTACATTCTCTACAGAAACTTGCCATAAACTGCAACTTTTCCACATAATTAAAAAGTGCTATACAAAATCAGTTTGTTTTTGGTTTACAGTCAAAGAGGATTCAAGCCAGGCTATTAGAAAAAAAGGGATTGGACTTGGACCCAGCCGTAGAAATTGCAGCAAGCATGGAAACTTCAGAAAAGGACCTAGGGTTTCCGTGAGAGATTATTTTCATTCTAAATGGCAATTTGGCATTATTGTACTCAGATTAGGGTTATTGCATTATTTAATTCAGTTAGATGATGGTAGAACATGGAAACGTCATGTAGACCAAATATGGCAAATTGAGGAATATACTCCATCTCAAAATAATCCGACATGTTACATTCCGGATACCATTACTCACAATTTGGTTGCGAGGGAGGCATCAATTCCAGAGCACAGTGTCTCACCACCACCTACCGAAGTGATTACTGATGAATCAGAAATTTCAAACAATATGGAAAGTTCGAATAGTGTACCTGGGGCTCAAACTGAAACTGAGGAACCCATTTTAAGGTGTTCCACTAGAGTAAGAAAACCTGTTACAAGATTGAATTTGTAAGTACTTTTACTTTTGGCATTGATTATAAATATTCCTCTAGATAGCTCACCTCTTGGTAACCGAAAGACGTATCAACAACTAGATGGCGCTACTCGAAAACCGTATCGAGATTTCTCATTCCCTCTCTGACTTGCGAGGAGGTAGGAGTAGTGTCAGGGCCGAACTTACCCTATAGGTGTATTATCTGTGACAAGTGTTGTGACAAGTTATAGCAAAATTAAAAAAAAAGGACTCACATTTTAGATAAAATGGACTCTGTAACGCATAAGTGTGTTTACGCGGGATGTTTTGAAAGAAACGATGGAACAAATAATAATATATCTTTCTTTAAATTTCCCCTGAAAGACGTATAGTCCATTCTTTCACGGTTTTTGGTCTAAATTTTAAAGAACCGCTTGGATTGACATGAAATTTGGCATACGTATAGCTTACATGTCAAAGAGAAAAAGTGATATTGTGCCGATGTGTGCTTTTTCCCTGGGGGTGACTTTCACCCCCTCTTTTGAGTGAAAGGATATATGTCCAAAATAAGTCCGGAAATGAGTAAACTGACTAATTTTAAGTAACTTTTGTTCTATAGAGCTTTATTATTCTATTAGTTCTATTAGAGAATTATGACAGGTGATAAATAGCAGTCTGATTTTTGCATGAGAGTTTAATCTCTGTTCGGAGAGTTTAAGTCTGTTCTGTCGGACAAAATAAATGTGCCGTTTTCGTGGTCTGACCGTTCCAAATTTTTAAGCTGTTCCACAATTAAAACTGCCCCTGTTCCAGTGTTCCCATATATCAAAGTTTGTCCGACTAGACACCCTTAAGCTATTAACAAATTTTCAGCTTGCTATTAATCAACTTTTTTTTCATACGCGGGATCCAGACCTATAAGTATTTTGTCGAAAAAACGTTCTTAGCAAAAATATAGCCTATAAAAAAGTAAAAAAAATGTTGTACGCGTTGGGTCTCTGGATCTCGTAGAACTAGAGTTATAGCCAATGAAAAATGGATTCATATTCACCAAATTTCAAATAGAATATTTTGACGAGAAATATCCAAAAAATTAAGCACTTCTTGGGGAAAACCCATTATAACTTTTTTAAAGTGTTTAAAAAAAGCTTTATTTTTGTTTTTACAAAAAGTTTCTAACATTAAATTTCAGCAAGTTACGCTCAAAATAAAGTTGGTCCCTTGTGTTTTTGCAAAAAAAAAATCGGGAAGACCACCCCCTAATTAGCAACTTAAATGAAATTAATCGTCACCGCTCCAAAAATTATTTTACTTATGTTGTGTTTATATGATCTGTAAAGTAAAATTTTTAAAAATTTAAATTTTGAAAAATATACTTTTTTTCAAAATAACTTAAAAATTGTTAGAGATACCAAAAATCTCGAAAAACAAAAATAGTCAGATTTGCTTTTCTGAATATCATGTATTTTTTTGTTTTACTGTTAGACAAAAATTGATTAAGATTTGGTGTTTCTAAATTTGCATACATTCGTGATCAGTGACTCGTTCAACCCCTTTTAACTACAGCCCTTTCAATAATAAGGACTTTGAACCGATGAAACTTACAGATCATATAAACAATATATACACAGGTCAAGAAACTTGTGAAGTCGTAACGATTAAGTTCATTTAAGATGCTAATTAGGGGGTGATTTTCTCGATTTTTTTACCAAAACCAAAAGGGACTAACTTTATTTTGAGCGTAACTTGTTTAATTTTGGTGCTAGAATTTTTTTTATAAAGCAAAAATGAAGATTTTTAAACACTTTAAATAAGTTGTAATGAGTTTTCCCCGAAATATGCTTCATTTTTGGTTATTTCACGTTAAAATATTCCATTTTGAATTTGACGAATATGAACCTATTTTTCATTAGCTATAACTCTGCTTCTACTAGGTGTAGAGAGGTGATATATACACCATTTTTTTAAAATTTTTTACAGGCTATATTTTTGCTAAGAATGTTTTTTCGACAAAATACTTACTATTTGAGTTATTTGCGAAAAACCGTCTAAAAGCGTGCGATTATTTTGTTGAAAAAATGAACATAGTCACTGCCAAATAACTCGAAAAGTATTGACTTAGTGAAAAAACTCTATAGAACAAAAGTTACTTAAAATTAGCCAGTTTATCCATTTCCTGACTTTCTTTGGACGAATATTTTTTCACCCATAAGAGGGGGTGAAAACCACCCCCAGGGCAAAAGCACATATCGGCACAATATCACTTTTTTTCTTTGACTTGTTAGCTATGTGTATGCCAAATTTCATGTCAATCCAAGCGGTTCTTTAAAATTTAGAGGTTTTGCAATATTTTACCGTTAAAGAACGTACTAGTAGAGCGCACAAAAATTTGGCAAAAAAACTGCGGAAATATTGATATTATATTGATGGATATCAGTGACCTGAAACAGAGGGTAATTTGCCAGCATCATTATGCAGTGGAACATATTTACCAAAGTGGCCAAACAAAGTTATTAAGGAAAAATGCTGTTCCTCTAAAATTTGCACAGTTAGCAACTGATTTAGGTGAGTACTCAACTTTGGAAATATTTTTATGTTTGCCTAATGCTCTTTGCCAATGAGAATAATACTATTAAAATATATTTTATGTAAAATCAGTTGATATTGAGTGATTTATATATTTTTTATACAATTAAATCAAAAGAGATTTTTTTTAAATATGAATGCGTTGTTAGTATCACTCCAGAAATAACGAAGATGCTTGTTTTGCTTTAATTAAAATTATTACACATACATTTCAATCATTACCTATTTTAGGTGATACCCCACCAGCATTATGCTCGACATACGTTTATTGCGGTACGAAACGTAAAAAATCTACAAGTGGCGATTGTATGGTTAGGTCAACTCTATCGCCTAAGAGATCAAGTAGTAGTCTCAGTGATATTTCCAGTTTTGATATTAATTTGCCCACAAAACTTAAAACTGAATTGACGGAGAAGGTAAAAAAATTGGAGTATCAAGTAAATGCTTTAAAGAAGAAGTGCCATCAGAAGAACAGTCAGCGTTGTAGAAGAACAACAAAAAACAGAAAATCTGCAACCAAATTCATGATAGAGGTACTGTTAGAAAATAAAAGCATATACGTGCACACTTTTGTTAATATGCAGTTTTCACACAAAACTCGTTCACAATGGAGTCACAATGAAAAGGATTTAGCTCTGGCCATTTATTATAAGTCTCCTAGTTGTTAAAAATTTGTAATTAGATCTCTTAACTTAACCTTACCTTCACTAAAAACAATTCAAACTTGGTTGCGTGTCATAAAATTAAGAACTGGTTTAAACATTTCCTTAATTTATAACGTTTAAGTTTTCCCAGTGTAGAATTTATTTCAGTTTTCATTGCTACATGGATTTTAACTTATTTCCCTGTAGATTCCAGAATCTCTAGCGCCGTGTTTTTCTTAGAAACACATATGTGCTATCGATAGAGTCGAATGTTAGACTTTAATAGCTTTCTGGTGAATGATATGGGCCTTGCATCCCATAACTCATCTTAAGTATTAGGTTCGCTAAGCCCTTTTACGAGTGGAAAGGAAATCTGTTCTTGAATATCTCTCACAGTTTCCCATAATTTTGATTGGTCAAAACCCCACCACTCTCAAAGGACGCCAAAGATTCATAAAAACCACAAATTCTTAAAATTCTGCATCATTTGTGAGTAGAGTTAATATAGTCATTATGTGAGATCAAGTTTGTTCGTGTATTGTGGGCCCCGCCGATTAGGCAGGGTCCACCTTTCACCTTCCACCTATGCATTATGTTGTCCAGCTGCTATTTTATGAACACTGTTAAATACTATTATTCTTTCGACTGTGTCGTAAAGTTGAATTTCTTCATGGCCATCTTCCACACCTTGAGAGCCTGCCGGCTTACAAAGGGCCATCCTACCCTCTAATAGATGTTTTAAGTAAGTCACTCATCTTTTACTTATTGAAGAAGTTAGTAGAAACGCCTTTGTTATGTCCAGGGCAAGGACAATTTTGTGTTCTTTCGTGAAATAAGTTCAATGACCTAAATTTTTCGCCCAGTTTGTGATAGTGACATTCTGAAAAGTAGGTCATACTTTTAGTATGAAGTTGATGATTATCTTTTTATTTTTAAATGGGTGATCATTTAAACTATAAACATTTACATTATGTAGATATTTTTCTGAGCATTATTAGAGTGTTATTAAGTATTGTTAGATAGGTATAAATATAAACAAAGAGCTCTTTCTTTTTTTGTTGTAAGTGAACGGTAAAATTTCTAGTTTTTATTTAGAGTATGGATATTTTATTTTTTCGAGTAACTACAGTTCATTTTTTTTTGAGTTAATAATTAATAGTTATATTCGTTCACTTACATTCCATTTTTTTAGTATTACTGTGTTGGTGAATACACCAATTTATATGCAGTGATTGTTATTATGTCGCCAACTTTTGTCTTATAGATTAACGGTTTAGGTATTTTTTGGTTTCTTAATTTTGTTGTTGGCGATCTTATACTGCGTATACACTGTACGTATTGTGTAAATATTGAGATTTCGTAGAGTATTTTAATAAATGTTACATTGAAACTTACGATGTCGTATTTTATTTAATTTTTTTACAGCTCAAGATTAGTACATTGATGTCTTGTCGTAGCATTCTTGCTAATTTGTTATTGTTGTGTTATGTTTCGTTAATTATTGTTCCTTTGAGTATTTTTTGGTCAAAATACCTGGCGCCCTATATTTTCGTTTGAGTATTAAGTATTTCGTTTCCTTAGAGTCCATGAGTCAAACCATCAGTCAATGTTATCTATTTATCTTTTGTCTATCGTCGTTCCATTAGCCCTATTCGCATACCATTATTTATTCATTTAACATCTTTCATTGTAACAGAAGCCCAACCCAAAGAACCGCGCCCACATCTCTTCCGACTGAGCAACGTGGCCTTTGTTTCGTCAATGTAAACGATTGGACCTTTCCATCTTCGGTCATTCCTTATTCCATCCAAGGATAATATCGTCCTGATCCTTCTGGTTCAGCCTTCATGACCTCGTGTCCATCTGATCGTTATACAAATTGGCGCCCCTCTCGTGGAGCCTTATACAAATTACGTGGGACTTCTTCTGTTACCTATGGTTGCCTTATACATAATTTCGTAGAGCTTTGTCAATTGCCTTTTCACGGGCTATATATATTTTCTTGTCTATGCGTGAAGCATGATTTTCTTTTTTATCATGTTCCTATTAGACCTGATTTTCTTTTTTTGTTCAAGTTTGGCTAATTTGTAGCTATTTTTATTGATAATATATTTTTGTGTTATTTTTTCGCTAATAGATAATAATAGTTTGACACATTTTAGTTTGTTTATTTCCGTTTTTAGTATTTAAATGTCAGTGTAGTACCTTACACTTTCATTCCTGCCTTTTCGCATTCTAGAGTATCATTCTTTGAAGTATATAGTATAGTATCGATCTTTTTTCTTTAGATATATTGTTAGTTGAGTAAATTTGAGCATTTTTTTTACTTTCCCTTATGCCAAATGGATACGTCTTTTGTTATGTATCTAATTAAGGTAAAGGTATCTAGATCTTGAGCTGTGTATTTTTTGTAGCAAATCACGAAGAAGTTGTAATTGTTTAACTTTTTGATTTTTACGTTTATTTTGTGCCGTACTTTGCAACTTTTGTGATTTATTGTAGTTTGCTTTATATCGTTTTATTGTGCATTTTACTTTTTATATTTTGGTATATGTATTGTGTTGCGGTATATTAATTTTTTTCTACTGTATTGCGTTTATTTTATTGCATTTAGGTACCGTTTTTGAGTTATGAAATGCTTTGTAACTGTTTTCAGAAGTAGCAATTATCACTATTATGATTGCGTTGTCTTCTAAATTTTCGGGTACATGCTTCTTCGTCGTTCAACGATATTGTTCTGTCTGGTTTTATGACCAATCTTTTCTGACCTCGTAGAATAGTATTGTTGTAATGATTTCTGTGCAGTATATTTTTGGATTTTTATGTGGTTATGTATTTTTGATGATATCCTATTTAGTTGATATCGTATGTTTTTCAGTACCAGAATGTTTTGAGTGGTTTTAGAGAGTTTTTAGTCATGGCGTGGTGTTAGTCTGGAGAATGAAAGAGTCCTGCAGCTTCCCGTCATGATATTGTTTTAGGTTTGTGATTTAAGTCTTAAATGAAAGAAGTTAAGCTGTCCATTCCAGGAATTGTTTTTTTACAATTAGCTATTAGTCGCGAGTGAAAGACCTCGGCGCATGCTGTTGTGAAATATGTTTGAGAAATTATGTTTTACCATTCCAATATCAGCATTCTAAAATCTATTCGGTACAAAACTACTTCCAGTCCAGAAAATATTCCTTTTTTCAGTGTAGAGTCTTCGTTTACCGTTACGTAATCTTAATATTTTTCGACTAGCCTACGATAAGGTGGTTGACATTTCAAAATTCTTGTCCCACCCCCAATAACATCTGTCAGGGCTAGAGGTATTTAAGTGTGTCTTTTGACCCTAATTTCAGATAAAGAGATGTAATGTTTTTATTAGCTTTTATTTAGCATATGTTGCAACCGCAAAAGCTTGTAGATACACTTATTTTGATAGTAGATATTTTTAAAGGGCTATGACCCTATTTTAGGTATTAATGAGATGTAAAAAGTAGCATCTTATTGCTTGTTTATATCTCACAAGTAGTTTGACTCGTGAATATAAACTTTCGATGTTTAGTTAGTAGATAACGCGAATATTTTTTGTTTAGAGGAAAAGAATTCGAGTAATTATTGTTAGTTCTGTCGATAGTTTGGGTGAATTAGGATAACGTTTTGGCAATTTTGTGTCGGCTATTAAGAATTGAATTTTTTTGTTAAACACAGGCACGTACTAGGCCCAGATGTATTTGCAAAATAAATTTTATTCTTGCGGCTTACATAAAATACTATTTCGATAAAATGTCGTATCTATTTAGGACATCAGTCCCTACTAAATTGTGACACTTCCCTACCTGTGAGCTACCTGTGATTTAACCTAACGATCTAAATTACCTTTATAATAATATATTATCATATATATTTTAATAGAAAGGCGTCTAGTATGCGTAATTACTTCCAGTCCTAATTAAAGGTAGATTTCGACAATTATCTTAACTTTCCTTTGTTCATTTTCTTCTATATATCTTTGTTGAGAACTCCTTGGCAACTTTTACTAACTCCTCTATCCCTTTTGTTTGAGTTCGAATTTATTTGTTACGTGAGATAGTAATTGTGCTTTGGTAATTTTATATATTACTCGTATTTATTTGCGTTTGTATTCTCTATGTGTTTAGGCTCTTCCGGTACCTACATGTTGTCGGGATAGCAGTAATTTTTTTGAGTTAGTGTTCTGTGAACATTATACTTATTTTGAGAACGGTTGATTGCGAAATGCTTTGTCCTAGACACTGGCAAAGTGAAATCAAATAAGCAAACCACTAGCTATAACTAGTGCGTAGTTTATTAGTGAAGTCCCGAATGAAAGATTTCGTGGCAATTTTTGAGTCTAGCTTATGAAGTCCCGGATGCAAGACTCCGTGGCAATTTTTGAGTTTAGCTCATGAAGTCCCGGATGCAAGACTCCGTGACAATTTTTGAGTTTGCCTAATAAAGTCCTGGATGAGAGACTCCAAGGCACCTATGCGTATAGTCGAGTTTGTTAGAACTCGAGTTTGTTTGTTGTTAGTGGACGCACTATGACAAATATTTTTGTGTTGAGTTTGCTTGTGCTAATTTTGCGTTTGGTTTTGAGTCAGTTCCAATGGAGTTGATTTTATTTTAGTTGAGTAGATATTATTAAAGTTATTTATAATAATATCTTATAATGTATTCAGACATATCTTGTCCTGATTACATTCCTCGTTTTTTCTGTTAGTTTCTCGATTGGAAATTTTCCGCCGTGGCTAACCCCACAAGATTTTTACGGAACTTTTGGCCAACTTGTTTTCTTTCCCTGTCATAAAATTTCGAGACTTTTTTGCTTTGATCTTGCAGTCAAAATCTTAGCATAGCTTGACGCTTACCTAGTTACCGGTTGAGGGGACAACCATAACGAAGTTTGCCTACGTCACCTTGTTGGCCAATCGCCTTTGTTGAGCTGGAGCAACTTTGATTTTCGCGTCCAAAACTTCAACATTGGTATGTTCCACCTTTTTAGTTTGGCTAGAGCCATCGGTGTAGATATCTGTCATTGGTTGTTGTACTTGCGAGTCAACGAACCATACTTTGAGTCGACTTTCGAGTTGAATGTTTAGTTTTATGTTAAGGATTTAAGCAACACTGTAGGTGTTTGCTGACTTAGTCGTTTAGAATTAGAGTAGTCCTTGTATATATAGTTGATAGTTTTTGTGTTTTATTTGCGTTTAGTTTATCATAGAGATAACCCTTTTTAGTTTGGTGTTTGAGTTTTATTGCTTATTAGCTGTTTCCGATTTGGTCACTTGTGTTCAGGCACCTCAAGTACCAAAACCTATTTTAGTGTGTCTAGACCATTACCAACTGTGTCAGGCTACTGCTTGATGGTCAGTCTTTTGTTTATGGTGCTTACTGCAGACTCCGATTGTAAACAGTGGTATTGCACCACGGTTTAAATCGTGGGGGGAAGCTGTATAACGTTTAAGTTTTCCCAGTGTAGAATTTATTTCAGTTTTCATTGCTACATGGATTTTAACTTATTTCCCTGTAGATTCCAGAATCTCTAGCGCCGTGTTTTTCTTAGAAACACATATGTGCTATCGATAGAGTCGAATGTTAGACTTTAATAGCTTTCTGGTGAATGATATGGGCCTTGCATCCCATAACTCATCTTAAGTATTAGGTTCGCTAAGCCCTTTTACGAGTGGTAAGGAAATCTGTTCTTGAATATCTCTCACAGTTTCCCATAATTTTGATTGGTCAAAACCCCACCACTCTCAAAGGACGCCAAAGATTCATAAAAACCACAAATTCTTAAAATTCTGCATCATTTGTGAGTAGAGTTAATATAGTCATTATGTGAGATCAAGTTTGTTCGTGTATTGTGGGCCCCGCCGATTAGGCAGGGTCCACCTTTCACCTTCCACCTATGCATTATGTTGTCCAGCTGCTATTTTATGAACACTGTTAAATACTATTATTCTTTCGACTGTGTCGTAAAGTTGAATTTCTTCATGGCCATCTTCCACACCTTGAGAGCCTGCCGGCTTACAAAGGGCCATCCTACCCTCTAATAGATGTTTTAAGTAAGTCACTCATCTTTTACTTATTGAAGAAGTTAGTAGAAACGCCTTTGTTATGTCCAGGGCAAGGACAATTTTGTGTTCTTTCGTGAAATAAGTTCAATGACCTAAATTTTTCGCCCAGTTTGTGATAGTGACATTCTGAAAAGTAGGTCATACTTTTAGTATGAAGTTGATGATTATCTTTTTATTTTTAAATGGGTGATCATTTAAACTATAAACATTTACATTATGTAGATATTTTTCTGAGCATTATTAGAGTGTTATTAAGTATTGTTAGATAGGTATAAATATAAACAAAGAGCTCTTTCTTTTTTTGTTGTAAGTGAACGGTAAAATTTCTAGTTTTTATTTAGAGTATGGATATTTTATTTTTTCGAGTAACTACAGTTCATTTTTTTTTTGAGTTAATAATTAATAGTTATATTCGTTCACTTACATTCCATTTTTTTAGTATTACTGTGTTGGTGAATACACCAATTTATATGCAGTGATTGTTATTATGTCGCCAACTTTTGTCTTATAGATTAACGGTTTAGGTATTTTTTGGTTTCTTAATTTTGTTGTTGGCGATCTTATACTGCGTATACACTGTACGTATTGTGTAAATATTGAGATTTCGTAGAGTATTTTAATAAATGTTACATTGAAACTTACGATGTCGTATTTTATTTAATTTTTTTACAGCTCAAGATTAGTACATTGATGTCTTGTCGTAGCATTCTTGCTAATTTGTTATTGTTGTGTTATGTTTCGTTAATTATTGTTCCTTTGAGTATTTTTTGGTCAAAATACCTGGCGCCCTATATTTTCGTTTGAGTATTAAGTATTTCGTTTCCTTAGAGTCCATGAGTCAAACCATCAGTCAATGTTATCTATTTATCTTTTGTCTATCGTCGTTCCATTAGCCCTATTCGCATACCATTATTTATTCATTTAACATCTTTCATTGTAACAGAAGCCCAACCCAAAGAACCGCGCCCACATCTCTTCCGACTGAGCAACGTGGCCTTTGTTTCGTCAATGTAAACGATTGGACCTTTCCATCTTCGGTCATTCCTTATTCCATCCAAGGATAATATCGTCCTGATCCTTCTGGTTCAGCCTTCATGACCTCGTGTCCATCTGATCGTTATAAATTGACAAGTTGAAGAAAAAAGTAGAGACAATGGATGAGTGGGAAAAAATTTGTGTGTTAATGTTTGATGAAATTTCTTTGAAAAAACAATTGGAGTACAATAAATTAGATGACATTATAGAAGGGTTTCAAGATTTAGGTGCTTTAGGAAGAACAGAACAAACAAACTTGCCAACACAGGTCTGGTTTTCATGATGCGCAGCTTGCTACATAAGGCTACGCGGCTTGCTACAGGTGGTCCAATACATAGCGACAACTTAAAAAAGATTGTAGTTGAAGTTGTTTCAAAATTACAAAATATTGGGTATATACCAAAAGTGTTGTGTGATCAAGCATCTAATAATAGAGCTTTATTTAAGCTGTTAGGCGCATGTAAGGATCAGCCTGAAATAGAAATAGGAAATCAGAGGATTTTCACTGTGTTCGATACACCCCACTTATTAAAAAGTCTAAGAAATAATTTTCTTAACAAAAAGTTGACGTTTTTTGCCGATTCTAAACAAATATCGTGGCAAGATATTGAATACACATACAACATCGATAGAACCAGTGTGAGAGCACAATGCATGGTGAAAATGACAAGCGTTCATATAAACCCTAATAATTTTCAAAAAATGCGTATAAAATTAGCAGCACAAATTTTTTCCAACTCAATTGCCTCAGCAATATCAACAGCAATATCTGTAGGGCAGTTACACACCAAAACGGCTTCTCTTACTGCCGAATTTTTGAAAATTATAAATAATATTTTGATGGTCTTAACAGCAAATATTGTAGTCATAGTAATCCAAACAGAAAGCCAATGTCAACTTTAAGCAAGTCAACTGAAAACTTAAAAGCAAGTTTAGAATATTTTAAAAAAATTAAAGTTTTTGAAAATCAAAAAGAGAGAAATAATATTCACTGTCTACACGGCTTTCAGTGGACCATTTTGTCAGTTTTATGTTTGTGGGAGGAACTTCAAAAATAATATAATGTGTCATATCTTTTAACATCTTTTCTGAACCAAAATCCTCTAGAAATTTTTTCTCTATTTTGCGCAATAGAGTTAGTCTAGTGCGTTTATAAAAAACATGTGTTTTTACTTAATAACAGGCGGTTGCTGGTTTGTCTTTAGTTTCATGCGTGGAAGAGAATGATGCTAGATCAAAAGTATGTGTTTTATCTCGTCAGGTATTAATGACGCACGGGTAAATAATCGTGGACTCAATTGAATGTTAAACTACACTATTAGCTTTAGTTTATATATACAGTAGATATAGGGCTTTTCATCGATTGTCATTTGTTTCGAGCTTCTGTCATGTGTCACATAATATTAATATGTCTACGTCATACGTCTCTGGTTTGTATCATTGTTATATACCAATAACGTATGACGTAGATATATTAATATTATGTGACACATGACAGAAGCTCGAAACAAATGACTGTGAATGAAAAGCCCTATTAACAAGTATTTTATAATATCAGGAAAACAATGTCAGTATGTCTTAAAACCTTGGAATCATATGGAAACGTTTTTATTCAGTTTAGGGAAAAATGTATTATTGATAAAAACTTGCACGTCCTAAAACTCAAAATGAAAGAATCAGATGTCAAATATTATGAGTCGTATACCAAGTTTGTTAAAAAATATTAATTCTTCTCAAGAGTAATATACCTTCATTTTTAAAGTACTTTCATATAAACATGAACGTGGTTTTTAATTGTTCTCGAGTTTTAATAATAAAATGTTTCGATATTGTCAATAATGAAAGTACTTCTTGAGAACAAGAAATAATAAATATCTTTTTTTCCTAAAATTTTAATTTTACTATCTTAGTTTGAAAAGAATTAACATTCAAATATACTTATTTACTTTGTTTTGAAATATGATCTAATTAGTGATGTTTTAAACTTTCTAATCCTGTCCGTTTATCAGCTTTTACCTATTGTTCCTAGGCAGATGGCCCTCAACTATTTATATGTTGGAAATTCCCTGTCATTTTATCAAGATATATGTATACCAAATTTCATGCCAATCTAATGGATTCTTTAAAATTCGGAGGTTTTGCAATATTTTACCTGGGGTGAATGAGTAAGATCTAGAAAGAAATTCTGTATATCAACTTCAAATAGTTTATTTCGCATAAGTTCTGAAAATATCATTCTTTTACAAAGTGCAAAAAATAATTTACATGTGAATTATCACTGCTAATTTTATTATGTATTTTCTATTTTGTTGTTTTTTTGTAGTGTATTAATAATTAAATAATTTTTAAGACACCTCTTCACTATTTTTATTAATCAATTTTTAGCGTTTTATCTGAAGTAAAATCGGAATTCCAAAATAGAGATTACAATCGCGTTAAAATTATTTGTTAAAATGCTGAATACTACCCTTATATCGTTGTCTATTACGCCAGCCAAGCGACTCAAATTTATTTTTCAATCTTGGCAAAAATTTCAATAAATGTCGCCACCGTCCAGCCAGTTAGTACTTAGACTTGAGGGGCAAAGAGGTGTATGTGGGCGGAGTTTAACACTGAATTCGGTTTTACCTAAAGGTGAGGTATCTAGGTACTTATTAATCAATGCTTTTGGTTAACTTTTGTAATTCATGGTCAAGGGAGGAGGTGTTATGTTCGTGTAAAACTCCATTAACCATGCATGAATGTAAGTTGGTACTACTGTCAGCTAAACGACAGCTGTCATATACCTAATACTTGGATAATAAAATGAAACCATGTGCTTAATTCTTTAAAATAAAGTATTTTTACATCTAGTATTACTTCATTACAAATACTTACATCCTTTAAGTACAAAGGACTTGACAGCGTCAAGTCAATACTCTTCTACAGGTCAAATTTTGACATCAGCCTTACTTTCAGGTTCACATTTAAGTGGAAATTGAAAAACTGATATTATTAGTTCAAGAGAATGATGAAATTTATAATCCCCAAAACCCTGAAACATTGAAATAAAGCATTTATTAAATGAAAAAAGAAATCTATGTGCATTCAAAAATAGTTGTAAAGCTTTTTAGGATCATCTAGTAGGTAAATCTGAAAACATATGACTGAATCAACCAAAAGCAGATCTAGTATTTATGGGATGAACCCAAAATAATTTTCCTCATTGCCTCATTCTCCTTTTTTGAAGGCGAAGTAATATTACTGTTTGAACAACTACATCTATCTCTACATTCATGACTCCACAAGACGCATTCAGTGTGAAAGTTAATGACTGACTTGAGTTGACTGCACTTGACTCGACAGGACTGGACTCGCTTGGTGCGAAATGAGCCTAAAAATTATAGGAGAAAGGCTTAAATACACTGTTAATACTAACCTTCTTCAATTTTTGGGTTTTTTTCAAATGAGTCAAATGTATTCCCATGTTGTTCAGTTTCAGTATTTACAGGATATTCCTTTAAGTCTAAAGAATCATAATATGTGTCATATGTACTTTGCCTAGTGCATTCATCTTTAATTTCACATTTAAAGCCATCCAAAAGAGCATCCCAGCCATTATTCTCTACTTCTACATTACACCCTTCCTCCTTAACTTCTTGTTTTACTTCCATTTTTGGCACTTGATTTTATGTATGTTTATGTATTTCAATAATATGACTGGTAATTTAGTAAATCAGGGAAAAAGAAATTCCATCCTCCCGTGCATCTGCCAATAAATTGGAATTGGTGGAAATTAGAATTAATTTGATTTATTGATTTTTTGTTTCAGACGCGGCTAAACACAGTATAGGTAATAGGTATTTAGTCCATTCCGAAGTTGTAGTTTTGTTTTGACATTTCCCTTCTGACATAACCTATATGTGTATCATAAAATAATATCGTCGCCTTAGTACTATAACTTGATAACTCCAAAATTGACGTTTTTGAGATAACTAGTTCACACGATGTATTTTATTTGCCTCCATATTGTGTAAAAACTTGATAGCTCACTTCAAACGGGTTAAGTATTTATTTATGATTGACGAAAGTTGATAAAACTCAAATGCCACTAATATTCAGTGCTAAAACTTGACAAGATAAGTTATCAAGCTATTATTTAATCGAAATAATCGTGAATACGACATACACTGAATGCTATAACTAGATAACTCGAGTTATCTAGTTTTAGCACGGGTTTCTCTGAAACCATTGAACTTACCACATAATTGCTATGTGTTTATTCGGTTCATTTTAATGCAAAAATTCGAGAATTGTTAGCAGATCTGGCAACCTCCATGGCAGAGGGCTAATTTTCAACAAAATAATGTTTAAAATATTAGTTGTGTTAAAACGTTCACTTATATGCGACTTAGCACAACATGCGACATTACCAAATGTTAACATTATGGTAGTGCTAAAAGTTGATAACTTTAATTTTTCATGTTTTTTTCCATATTGGAAAACAAATTTACACCATATTTCTAAATAGATCAGTTGCCAAAAAGTTAAGGAACAGTATTTTAGAGCCGCAGAGTGAATTCCGTATTTACCAACATCATGGTAGCAGCACAAATATCCTTAAAATCTTTAAACTCGTTTATCTCAAAACTACTAATTTCGAGTTATCAAGTTATAGTATTAAGGCGACGATATAATATATTATATACAGGCATATTATGCCTTTTTTGCCTTTACACTTACTTGTGAATTGATTTTTTGTTTTATTTATTTACTGAATATAGAGAGACTTTTAAACTGTCCAAGGTTGTTCTAGCTTTGTTGTTTTAAAATTTGTGATGTTTGTTATAATGATAATAGGAGTCTTATTTAAATTGGTGCATTAAAAGGGATTTATTATATTATTAGCAGTAATTCCAAATGCGAATATTAGAGCAGGGCATTTAGCACAAAATAAATCGATTTTTAAATACAGCACCTAGAGATTTGCAACTTTTTGTATTGTGTTTAGGATGGTGTCAGAAAAAAGGTATACTATAGAAAAATGGGTGGAAATGACCCCCGGTGCTCAAAAATCCTCCACACTCCAGAAGACAACATGTCTTAGCAGTGATCTTGGGCACCAGGTAGTGCATCCAGAAGGTGACGTGACCATAGACATGTTTAAGTCTCTAGACACGAAAAGTTTAAAGTCTCTAGGTGCTGTATTTAAAAGTCGATTTATTCCTATGTTTTTAGTGCTAATGGTCTATATGTTTCAACACTATATCATGCCCAAAACACGCCATAATAATGTGTTTTGAAATGTCATAGAAACCTCATTTGTGACATTATTTACTTTTAATATTATATGACTACTGCATATGCATCCAATTTTCTGTAATTCTTGACGTTTTCGTAATCGAATTTTATCTGCACATTCTTTTGGCACCATCCCTAATTCCTCTAATTTAATCTAATAGCCTTTTAATAGTCTAATGAGATATGATGTAAGGTCCATCTGCACCGATCTGTTTAATGGATTAAAATTATTTGATGTAATTTAGTATGTTTACAAATTATAAAAAAAAGGGTGCCCGATATAATTTTGTTTTGACTATAATTAATGAATAATTAAAAAATTACTTTTTTTATATATTAAACAGTTATTTATGTATCAAGGGCATTAAATAGATGTTTATACCCTAAGGGCGACAAGCTTATAAATTACATAATTATGCATGTGGTGAATATAAAATTTTATGTCATAGCGGTTCATTGCGTCAGTTAAAGTTTTAATTTTATAATATAATAAATTAGAAGAAATACTGTATCGCAGCAGGTATTTAGTACTGTTGGTAGAAAAGTGATGTTGGTTAGCAATTTGGTATTAACATAAACAAAGTTTTTCTATGTGAAATTGTCAAAAAAGTCAGAATGCAAGAGAAATTCGATATTTCTGAAAAAAAGCCAATAAAGCGACTGAGAATCTATTACCAAATAAACGTATCTATGACAAGGAATACGCTAAATTTCAACCATGGATGACAGAAAATAATACTGAATGCGTAAATGAGACTGTACTACTGGCATACACTGTACAGGACGACCAAGAAAAACATGGAACAATAGGATAAGCAAGATTCTCAAAGAAAGAGGGAAGACATAGAGTGAGCCGAAGGAACTAGCTAGAGACAGAAAAGAGTGGTGTACATTTGTAGAAAAAAATTTAAGAGAGCTTGTACACCTCGACACCTTCGGGTATAAGAGGTTTTCGATTATGTATGCATGTTAATTATAGTCAGAACAAAATTATATCGGGCACCCCTTGTTTTTTATAATTGTTACCATACTAAATTACATATCCAATAATTTTAATCCATTATTAAACAGATCGGTGCAGATCGACATTATATTGGATCCTCTACTATAAATAAAAGATCCAAAGTACCAACAATACTGTCAGTAGTCTTAAAATATATTTATTAAAACATACCAACTGTAGAAAAATAATATAACTTATCAAATCTGTTTATTTAAAAAATACAGCTACTATTTATAATTATTATAAATATGATTTATACGTAATCATTTGATTTTAATTTCACACTATCACTTTGGACGGTTATAGTCTTTCTGGCATTATTCGAATTTCACTTTTATCCAATTGCGGTTGCAACTCCAATAGAGTCATGTAACAGTTTTGTAACTTGATTTGTGGACGTCCGTGAGAGCGGTTGCAACTCCACTGGAGATTCCTGTGGCAGTTCTGTACTGGAAACTGTGTCAGAGAAATCCTAAAAAAATATTTTTGTTAGATTCCAAAGCCACAAGAATAATGGAAACATATAGCAAAGGAATTTGAAGCAAGATTGAACTTTCCCCATTGCTTCGGTGCCGTTGACGGCAAATATGTGCAGAGTATTCTACCAAATGGGCAAGGTTCCTATTTTTATAACTATAAAGGATTTCATAGTATGGTTTTGATGGCAGTTGTAAATGCTAATTATGAGTTCATAATATACGAATTTGGCGTGAATGGGAGAATTTGTGATGGAGGTGTTATAGAGCAAACAATATTTTACAACAAATTAAAAGAAAATACATTACAAATTCCAGTCTTTGATCGCCTCAGTGGTTCAGATAAAATGCTTAGTGACGTGTTTATTGGTGTTGAAGCTTTTGCCTTAGCTCCACATTTCTTAAAACCGTTTAATCAAAGAGAATTAACAAATGAACGCAAAATATTCAATTACCGCCTGTCAAGGACAAGGCGAGTTGTAGAAAATGCCTTTGGTATTTTAGCTAACAGATTTTGAATTTTCCATACCACTATTAATTTAAATCTAAAAACTGTATATATCATTGTCATGACATATTGTGTACTCCATAACTTTTTGAGAATTAAATATGCTTCAACCTATACTCCCATTGGAAGCTTAGACGTTGACAATAGGAATGGTTTAAGAACAGAAGATTCTAATCTCATTGATATGCAGAGATAACATTATATAAGTATTTCCAGAGACGCCAAGCAAACTAAGGATAAACTTTTTTTATGGTATTTCAATAATGAAGGTAGTGTACCATGCCAAAATAGCCATGGTGTAATTCATAATATAGTTTAATTATAGAATTTAATTCAAGTTCTAAATATTGTGAACGTAGATATAGTTTAATAAAGAAATTTTTTTAAATTAATCATGGTTTTTAATTGATAGAAACTTACAAAATACCTTTTCAGGTAGATATGATTATTCCACAAACGCAAATATGCAACAAATATGTGTGTCAAGTGTCAACAATAGAAATAGCAGGAAATTTCTTAGACAGTTAGAAATTCGATTAGCATCTTTTATTTCGACAAAAATTTGGCATCCATGCCCAAAATTCTGCTTAAATTTTTGTAGAGAGTAGAAAGACTTCCGGAGTGGAAATTGAAACACCAATCAGTAGTAAATTAAGAAATGCAATTTTCTTTACACCTACAACAGTGGCTCAATCCCATATGAACATAATACTACATTAAATATGCCACAAGAAAACAGTGTCAGAACTTAGCAGAAATACATAAGTTGATTAATTATTATATTCTATTATTATAAGTATATAAATTTTTTTTGGCAGTAGTACCCCAATATTGGAAAATTAAATACTAAAATGGTAAAAGAAATTTATATGATTTAAAAGAATTCTCTATTTTAGAATGAACTAAAAATATAAAAATAAAATATTGCCTCTTTTAATTTTTCAATCATTAAAGTGTATGCTTCATTCTCTACTTTTCACCTTCCATAATGCATGCCAGCTCAAAAATTTGTACAACTCTTCAATTAAGAATAGGTTTGCAATGCTTCTAATATCACTCATTTCGACTGTCCACCTTGAAAACTTTTGCCGGACTGAACTTCTGACCACACTTCAAGTAAAACTGCACAGGTAAAATCTTCAGCATGTTGACGAGAGTACAGGCGGCGCTTGGAGGCTTACATGTGATACCGTCTTGCTGCTCTTACCTGCGCAAATGAGTCTCTGCAGACATGGTCTCAGGCAAAACGTAGTGTGTAGCCAGTGTATTATACTACAGACCTCAAGGCTCTGAGGATAGTCAGCATAATTTAGATTGCTCAGATTTCTGCATTATCATTATGAATGATATATGTACAACGTTATGCTGTCATGACATTTGCAAAAAAAATTGTTTGTATTGATGGTACCTATGGAACTAATATTGGTGAAGGCGTTGCTGTGACATACATGATTTCAAATAGAATGAATACTACAATTTCTACCTAATAATATCACTACAGATATGTTTATGAGAGATATAATGGAAACTTTTTATAACGGATGGACAGCAGTGATAATGTGACAGCTGTGTCTAATCGATTATTTTGTTCCTGGCACATTGATTGTGCCTGGAAAACTAATCTAACAAAAATTTCTGTAGTTGAAAAAAGAATGGAAGTATGTATACAAGTGCTTGAAATTTATACAAAGTACTTTAGAAGTTAACAACTTTTAAATAGATTTGTTGAATTTTCCAACTGGAGAATGATTCTGGTACTGTTAAATTTTATGAGTACCTGAGTAAAAATTATAGTTTGAATACTAAGTCGGGGTTCTACTGTTATAGAAAGGAATTACTAACAAATACAAATATGTACTTGGAGAGTATGCACAGTATTATAAAAAGGTGAAACAACTAGATAAAAGCATGCATAATTTGACACACTACACTCGAGATAAACAAGTGGAAAGACTAATTCAGATAACAAAAGGTTTGTAAATATGTTTTGATTTAATTTTGTCAACATTTTTGTGGCTTTCAGGAAAAAGGACTGATTGATTGACTGCCATTAATTGTAGCCACAAATTATAAATTTGATATTGAAAGTGTGGAAGGAAATGATGAATTTAAAAAATGGATAATTAAAAATAAAACAAACTCAAAAATATGTACTGTTACAGAGAAACTGTTTAATGTATGTTATCTTGTCAGCTACATACTATGTAAAATATGCTACCATTCCTACTCATGTACTTGCCTTGATTATTTTATTAAATTCAATCAAATCTTTAATTCAATCAAATATTTGCCAGCACATTCACTACCTTTGTATTACATGAGTCACACTAAATAATTAAGTTCCAAGCAGTGATATTTGGGAAGAACTGGAGTCTTCAGCACCTACGCACACATCAAAAACCGAGGGATAGATAGAAATTACATGAGATACTATCTGCTCAGCACTGTAAGTAATTGCATTAGGTCAAAAATGCAACAGTGAAGATATTTTAATGACAGCCGTTAATCAAATTAAAGCTGTGAAAGCCAACAAATTTCACGTTGATCCAAATATGAGACTTGAGAAAATTCAGAAAGGGTGAAACAGGTGTCATTTTCTACCAAGAAAAAGACAGTGTCTACGTCTGGTAAACTATTAAGGAAGCCCAATATCGCAGAGTCCTCCAATTTGAATGAAGTATCCTCTAAATGGTATGTATTTGCATAATGCCTGTACCTATGTGTTGTGAGTACACAATTAAGTAATCAGCAAACTGCATGTCCATTTCTTGTTTAAGTTCACCATTATCTATAAATAGTTTTTCGCAGATTTTAAAACAACAAAACTAGAACAACTTGCAACAGAACAACTCCTCTATATTCAATGAAACAAGAATCAATTCAATTTCAATATACAACTCCTTGTATACAACACAATAAAACACAAAACATAGGTTAGGTTAAATAAAACGGAAATGTCAAAACAAACTACAACTTCGGAATGGACTAAATACCTATTACCTATACTGTGTTTAACCGTGTCTTTTGTTTCCAGTTCCACTTCCACTTCTTTTTTTTTGGCTTGCATACAAGTGCATCTGCCAGCACATTTCTTTCGTGTTGCAGTTGTCTTGCTCTTAGCAATACTGCAGCACTCTAAAGACAAACAAGAAGATAGGCCATTTCAAGACTTTGACGTTTATGACACTAATGGACAGCCTAAGTCTGACGTCACAAATGTCACAAAATTGGGAGGAGCTTATATTGGCTCCAAACAATTTTGTTTGTAACCTTAAATGGTCATAAGGAATTTTTCATTTATGTGCTTTGTGTGGCAAAATAAGACTTCATTTAGGTATTTCGTTAAAGAAACGTGTTAATTAAGAGATTTTTATTCGTTTTTGCTCAGGTGGTTTTTATTCCTTAGTGATTGAAAATAAACATAACCTCAAAACTGTTTACATTCTAATCATTGCATTAAATTAACTCACCTGGGCAAAAACGAATAAAAATCTCTTTTTTGGCACGTTTCTTTAACTAAATACCTAAATGAAAAGTCTTATTTTGTCACACAAACCACGTAAACAATAAATTAAAAATTCCTTAAGACCGCTTTACAGCTTGCAAGAAAACTTGCTGCAATACTCTTGCATGCAAGACTTTCATGCATGTCAATTGCATGGTCTTTTACAGCTTGCAACCCGGCTTGCATGCAATTTGAAATTTTACCCTTAACCTAACTTATAAACTTTTGTTTTTTTTTTAATTACTTTATTGCTGTTTATTTAACTTGGTAAATTTCGAAATGCCAAGACTATCAGAAATAACCAAATATAAAAGGAAAAAGGCGGTAGCAGCAACTTTAAGTATTATTATTACTGCAGCCAGCCTTTTAGTCACTAATTTAGAACACCGAGATCGGAGCTGGTGAGTAAGATCTTAGTTGAACAAGAAGAGGGGTAATAATGTATCTCCAACAGAATTTATCCAAGTAGATGATGAAAATGACTCTAATTTTCTAGGAATGAATGTACATTTTAATAAACCCTTGGGAAAAATTGAACAATTACAAAGAAATCTATATTTCGAAATACTATTTCTGCGAAACACAAATTAATTATTACCCTAAGGTACTTAGCTAGAGGAGAGAGAGCTTCCGTAGCTTAATATACAATTTACAATAATTATAGAATCTCAGAAAGTGCCATTTCATTATTCATTCATTTCCATCGTTGATATATTTCACAAACAGAAAACAGCTGATCGGCATGTATTCGTGAATCCGTGTCGTCAATGACATTTGATATTGTGGAAAAATCAAATTCCCCTAGACTTGCATGAAAACTTGCAGAAAAAATGGCACCAAACCGATTATCGCGCAATTGCAAGAAGTTGCATGCAATAGTCAACTGACGACATACTGCGCATGCCTTTAGGCAACTTTCTTGCGTCTTGCATGTAGAATTGCAAGCTGTAAAGCGCTCTTTATGAGTGTTTAACATTATAAACAGAATTGTTTGGAGCCAAATATAAGCTCCTCCCAATTTTGTGACGTCAAGACTTAGGCTGTCCATTGAAAGCTGGAAGGCAAACATTGAAATTATTTATATTTGTACCGCATTGAGTTTCTTAAGTTTTTTACGTTTAATAGTTTTTTTATAAAATAGTTATTGTTGTTATAAAATAGTGGTTTATATAATTGTTTTTATATAATAGTTTAATCGTTGTATAATAGTTTTTTATAGTTGTATTTTCCGAACATTTTGCTGTTGACTTCTGTAGCTTCTAGCTGTAGAAGTACTTTAACGACTGTATTTAGTTGTAAGCAGTGAATAAATAAACATAAGTAAATATTTTCAAAAGCTTTTGGTATATAGATCCATTTTCCCTCAAGGGGTATGAGTTAACCTACAGTAGAAAAAGTTTTTCAAGGGTGACAACATGGACAAATATAGTTACTTACATGGACATAGTTTTTTTTTGTATTTGGAGCTTAGTAATAGTTTTTACACAGGTCAACAAATGAAGGCATTCAAGAGTTTAAATTCTTACAAATATTTTGAGGTAGGATTTGTATATAATTGTGGAGCTATAAAAATAAATAATTTCATCATAGTGGTTCACCCCAGATATCTTAAAAAATGGACCTTTTAAAGAATTTGTACAGTCGGAAAAATGAAAGAATACCCATGAACGGTCACGTCAAACAGGTACAATCACATATTTTGTATTTGCTGTTCTTTTTCTATAAATAATAAACGATATAGATTAATTATGTTAATAATATGTGATCGTTCATGGGTACTCTTTCATTTCTCCGACTGTACCTGCAGTGAAAAAATTTCAAGAGAAGAAACTGAGAATCTGCCGGAAGAGGTGAAATGTTTTTTGATTTTAGACAACGCTCCTGCTCATCCCTCTGAAAATATTCTATGATCAAAACATGGCAACTTTAGTTGTATGTTTTTGCCAAAAAATACATCGCTTATTCAGGGGCGTCATTTGGGCGTCCAGGGGGGGCATTTCCCCCCCCCCCCTGGCCCTAAAAAATGACTGAAATTTACAAAAAATACATCAATATTCATCATAACATCATATATAATGTATTGTATATATAGTGCTTGCCCCCCCCAAATAAAATTTCAAATGACGCTCCTGCGCTTATTCAACCCATGGATCAGGAAATAATTTTAGCAACAAAATGAATATATCGCAGAAAGTTTTTAGATGAAGTAATTGTATGATGAAGATAACACAGAAGATACAAGAGGGCAGCATACTTTGCAAAACTTAACTGTTACAATTTGAAATCAACAATTTGTTAAGTTTGCTACAGCATGGAAAGGCAGTTATTAAGGGGTTACATAGGTCTTGCGGGTAGAAAAAGTGACTTTTTAAAAAAATTATATCTTGGAAACTAAAAATTATTTTTATTTATAATTGGAACATGTAAAAGTATAGTACACTCAAAAAAATTTCAGCCAAATATATTCATTTTTGTAGAGTTGACTGCAATTTTTCGACAACAGCCCTTTTTTGTGGTGAGCAGCATAACAAGTCCAGTCTCATCTGAAATTTCTTGTAGTTTATACCTCTGGTTAGTGAATGAACAAAGATTTTTTTATTAGATGAGGTCATTTTTGTTTTATCAAAAAAAACTACTTTAAAAATGAGAAAAATTGGGGTCAAAAATGTGTTTAAACTTATGTAAAATCTTCAAATTTCATTTTTTTTAATTCCTTCGTTCATTTACTAGCCAGAGGTATAAACTACAAGAAACTTTTTGATTTCAAATGAGACTGGACTTAGTTTTGCTGTCCACCGCAAAAAAACCTACAAAAATGAATATTTTTGGCTGAAACTTTTTTTGAGACTACCTTAAGTACTATACTTTTACATGTTCCAATTATAAATAAAAATAAATTTTAGTTTTCGAGATATAATTTTTTTAAAAAGTCACTTTTTTTACCCCTAAGACCTATGTAACCCCTTAAAAAAATGTTTGATGGCCAAGATGCATACATATATTTAGAAGGAAAGTTCCTAATTTCTGTAGTATAATACATAATACCGAAGAGGAAGTAGCTCTAAGCGGACTCCACTTGCGATTTGTAGTCGTGAATATTGAACACATTCTTTCAAATAGAAGTCAATCCATGATTATTTAGTTACAAATGGATTGACTTGTATTTGAAACAATGTGTTCAATCTTCCTGATTACAAATCGCAAGTGGAGTGCGGTGCTAATAACACCAAAATATTCCATATGAAGGTACACAGACATTGAAAAATTCCTGGAATATCCCCGAAAACACGTTTCCTGAACATCCCAGGAAAATCCTGTGTCAGCATTTTAAACATTACTTGAATGTCTTATTGGAACATTCCATGAATGTCCACGAATGTTCTTTGGACATTCAAAATATATTTTGTAGACATTCCCTGGATATACCAGAAATACAGTGATGAGCGCTCTAATAACCTGCAAAATAGCACAAAAGATGGAAAATTATTAAGTAGTGAGATAAAAAGAAATGAAACTAGTCGAGCTGGGAAATTTAGCGATATTAACTTATACATTTAGATTGTATTGATTGTGTACCACCTTCAGACGTATCAGACGAGTTTGGAAACTACCACTGTCACAGTTTTAGTTGACATACTCCTCTGATATGTGTAAAGGTGGGAAACAATCAATATAAAATAAAATTTAAAGGTTAATTTCGCTAAATTTCCCAGCTCGACTAGTTTCATTTCTTTTTATCTCACAACTAAATATGTTGCCCGTCTTTTGTGCTATTTTGCCGGTTATTAGGGCACTCATCACTGTACATCCTTGCTGATGTGACAATACCTCCTATCTGTTTTTTCATGAGTTTTGTAGGAGAGATGGAAAAACATGTTTTAAGGTCACCTCCTGTGTTCATATGTAAGTTTTGACTTGTTTTGTAGTTCATAGATAGTTTAATTTACTACAAAACAAGTCAAAAAATATCATATGAAAACAGGTGACCCTAAGACAAGTTTTTAGTCTCTCTTACGAAACTCATGAAAAAACAGATAGGATGTATTATTACATCACTGACGATATGTGGCCATACCAATTAATACATCCTTGATAAATATAAACATTTTTATTGAACAAAATCTTTTCATACATTTTTTTAATGCAATTTACTGATATTCCTAAATATTTCAAAAAAATGTGTCACATTTGCTTTGTAAACCTTTCTTTTGCCTTTCGTAGCCACATATTCCGTTTCCTTCCTGGGTTTTTGTAGACCACTTCTCTCAGCTGATTCTAAAAAAAATAAAATAAATGGTAATTTTTCAATCCTTTACAATTAACAATCAGAAGAAATATTTACAGGTAATAATATGCATAAATAATAATATTTTGTATTTTGACAATGACGTCTGATTTGGAAGTCGAAAGATTAATAAAATTATTTTTTAAGTTAAATTGTGGCTTATTTCCCAATTAGAATAGTTAATTACAAAAATGCCTCAAATAACTAGCTTCAGAACAATAAATAATTCGTTTCATACAAACATTCGTCCAAAGTCAATTATACCTGTAGTATTTCCATGAAAAGATTCTTTAAGTGAATTTTGCATAGTTTTCTTTAAAATATCTCTATCAGGCCAGAACACAAATTTTTTTAACCTAAGACACATTATATACAAAGTATTTTTGAAATAAGTTGATACCGGGTAGGGTGAAATACTAAACCTATATCTCAAATCTTTATAATCTAAGTTTAAGCTTAGTTTAGCTAAAGTAAGCAATACTTGATCACTTGGTGACAAAACAGTATTTTGATGGTATTTGATAAATGGTGTAATATACTTTAAAGCTATTTTAAAAACATTGTAATTTGCTAAACCAGTATAATTTTTAGTTTTGGCATCATCATTTTCTATACTTTCACAAGATAAAGCTAATTTCTTAAGCTGATATTTAAAATCCTGTGTTAATGTTAATGACATAAAATGTATTTGTTAATTTTTCCATTGTAATATATGTTTGACTATTTGGCAAAATCTTGTCTTCTACTAAACTAACTTTTATACCAAATAACTACTATCTACCACTAACTATCCACTGTTTCTAAATCTACTAAAGTAACAGTAATGTATCATTAATGAAAAATGTGTAAAATCATAGACCTACCTAGTATTTGTAGAATATAAGACAGTCCAGTGTCTTATAAATCATTTCAAGAGGAATAAAAAAGCAATTTTTTCTTGTAGGTACCCTTTTCTTTTAATTCTCCTTTGGTACCTTAATTCCCATTTTAGATTTTGGGGAACTCATTTCATTGTGTTTATATACCCCATATTTATTGAAGGAACCCAATCTGGATTGTTATTATCAGTTAAGTCGGCTGGTTTTCCTACAAGATTAGACTGTTAACATCTTCAAAAATCGTTAATGTTCAAATGTTGTAACTTACCAGATATAAGATGATTACAGGGGAATTTCCATTTTGCTAGTAAAATCTTTATATTTTATTGCATTTTACCATTGTTGTTGTCTCTCAGATGATAACTATAACTTATTTAGTTAAATTGGTTCAGTTTTGTGCTTAGAATGTAGCACTGATGGTAAGTGGTAAAAGCTAACTTTATCACGATTACTTTGCATTTCACACTTCAAAACACAACACCAATGAGGCATATTATCTTTCTAAATTAATACTTCCAGAGAAAATGTTAAATTAATCTTTGTACAACAACTAAAATGATCTAAAACCATAAGAACCTGATCAGGAGCGTCATTTGAAATTTTGTTTGGGGGGGGCAAGCACTATATATACAATACATTATATATGATGTTATGATGAATATTGATGTATTTTTTGTAAATTTCAGTCATTTTTTAGGGCCGGGGGGGGCAAATGCCCCCCCCCCTGGACGCCCAAATGACGCCCCTGAACCTGATAGAATAATATTCAATGTTTGCCTTCCAGTAGCCATATTGATTTAATTTTGACAGCATCTTGGAACGGCCTATTCTACGCTTTTTTTTGACAATTACTTAATATGATAGGTTATGTTTCGGCTAACGGATTTTAGTATTTTATTTCCTGTTTCTTTATTCTTAAATATTAAAATCATTGCTTTAGACGTTCATAATATCTAACAAATTTATACGTATAGAAATATACCCTGTGATGAGAGATGTTAGTTTAGACAAATAGAACAACATAGGGATAAAACTCTTCTCGCTCCGGGGTAACGGCAGAGCTTTCACAACCCGAAATGTTACCTCGGTTAGACTAGAACTCAGGAAAGGATAGGATAAAGAAATATGGGACAATTGAGTTTGTATTTCACAAATTGACCTTGTTAATATTTAAATGAGTAACAATTAATTTTAGTTGATCAAAAGTTAGATTGCAAAGAATATCTTGTATATTAAAACTAACTGGGACCCCTAGTTTTTTTAGTTCATCTCTAAGATCGAACTGTGTACCTTTTCTTATGGGACATTGCAAAAGAATATGGTCTATATTCTCCTCTCTTCCACATTCACAGAATGGATGATCTTTTATTTTTAGTCGATATAGATGTGATCCTGTGCAACAGTGCCCTGTCCTCATCCTTATTATATTAGTCAGGTGTCTTCGGTCTATATAGGGAAATTTTTTAAACCAGGGTTTATCTGGAAATGAGGGTTGAATTCCAGAATACCATCTCCCTTTAGTCTGTGTCTGTGATTTCCAGCATATGTCATGTTCCCTCCTTATTTTACTTTTCAATATTGGCCAAACATCTGTGTAGTTTATTTTCATACTTTGTGGGACATTAAGTACTCTCCCAATATTTGCCAACTTATCAGCATATTCGTTTCCCTCTATTCCTGAATGACCGGGGATCCAGCACAATTTATATTTTTTGTTATCTGAGTTTGCCTCTACTAATAGCTGTTTCGTTTCTAATGTGGTATGATCATTATTTGCATTTATGCCAACTTTTGTTAGTTTCTGTATAGCACTTCTGGAGTCGGTAAAGACAATACAATCAGTAATACCTCGATTCAGACATTCCTTTACCCCCTTGCCAATAGCCACTATTTCTGCTGTGCATATATTCAATGCTGATGGTAATCTAGATGAGTATGAATAGTTGATATTGGGAATGTATACACCGTAGCCTGTCTCTGCTTCCTTAGCATTCCCACTTTTTGATGCATCAGTATAGATAAATAGGTAGTTTTCACTTAATTTCTCTGTTGCTGCTTTGAATATCATATTTTGATGATGATCTGACTTGCTGATTTTTAATTGCACTGTGGGAAGTCGTGTGTATTGTATGTCCATGTTGAACGAGAAGCAGGGTATCACATTTGCTGTGTGAATTATACTTTTGTATGGTTCTAGTTGGTCAAGTGCCTCCACTAGGTATGGTCTCTCTCTTTGTTTCCAATATCCTATCTTATAAGTACACGCTTGTTTAATATCTTTGATTACCTTTAAAATCGGATTATCTTGAATGCTGTACATTTTTGTCATAAATTTCGTTGCCAACCATTTTCTTCGAAATTCTAGTGCCATCTCTGCAGTTTCTGCCAGCAATGCTGTTGTAGGAGTTGACTTCATGCATCCGAGGATAACCCTTAGGGCTTGAAATTGTACTGTATCTAGCTTACGCAAGGTGTTTTTGTTTGATGGTTTTATGAATATGCTGCCGAAGTCCAAATGGGATCTCACCAGACCATAATATACCAGTAGTAAAGTGGCAGGGTCCCCACCCCACCAAACTTTCCCTATTGCCCTCATTACGTTAATACCTTTAATAGCCTTACTTCTTATGTTTTCTATGTGGGGGTTCCAGTTAAGGTTTTCTGTGAGGGTGACTCCTAAATATTTAATTTCTTTTTTACGAGGGATGATCTGCTGATCCATAACGATTTCTGGATATATGTAGCTATTACTAGTTTTTGCAAACCATACTACTTCACTCTTGTTTACTGAAATAGAGAAGCTGTGTTTCGCTAGCCATTCACTTATGTCTGCAAGAATTAAATTTGATCCTATTGCTGCTTGGATTGGGTTTTGATGTTTGTTTAGCAGAACTAGATCATCTGCATATGACAATAAAATGCATTCCTCTGGTATTATTTCATAAATCGAATGTATATAGATGTTAAATAGTAACGGACTGAGTGGTGATCCTTGTGCTAAACCTTGTGTTGTAAAGGTCGGACCTATGAGATTTTCTTCCTCATCTTTGACATATATTTTCCTGTTATGAAGAAGCTTGAATGTAAGGTTAGTTAGTTCTATTGGGAGATTTAAATCTAACATTTTTTTATAAAGTATATAAATGTTTACATGATCATAGGCGGCTTTTATATCTAGGAAAATTCCCAACACACTTTTATTCTCTGAAAATGCTGCCTGAATATTAGATGTAAGAAAAGCAATATTAGTCTGAATTCCTATACCTTTTCTAAACCCTGATTGGAAGCTGTTGAATGTATGGTTATTTTCCAATATCCATTCCAGTCTGTTTTTAATAAAGTGTTCCATTATTTTGCCTACACATGATGAGAGGGCTATGGCTCTATAACTATCTACGAGTTGCGGATTTCTGGTAGGTTTGAGAAACGGGAGTATTATTTGTGTTTTCCAGCTCTCAGGAATCTCTTTTCCCTCTAGTGCCTTATTGTACATATGAAGTAAGCTTTTTAAGGCTGCCTCTGGTAAATATTTGATCATTGAATAAGTGATTGCATCAATGCCCGTTGCTGTGTCCTTTTTATTGTTTATACCTTGTTTCAGTTCACTCATGGAGAAAGGATTCTGGATGCTGTTGTTTGCCACTATCGTAAATTCTGGATCTATGTTGCATACTGATAGATTTGTTAAGATACTTTCACTGATTTGTGTGTTGGGTAGTTTTTTTTTATACCCCTGTTGTGAATTATAGAATTTTTTAACTGTACTCCATACGTAGCTCATATCGGAGTTTCTATTTAGCGTTGCACAGAACTTTCTAAAACTGTCTCTTTTTTTCTCCCTTAGAAACTTTTTTGTTGCTGCTATCATTTTTTTGGCATGGACATAGTTTTCAACTGTGAATTGTGTCTTGAGCCTTAAAATTGCTTCTTTTCTGTCTCTTATTTTTTGTGAGCATTCCTGATCCCACCAGATGCATCCTATTCTTCTCTTTGTTCGATTTTTCATTGGAATAGTCATATTGGCTGCTCTCTCCATTGTTTGAATTAACTCTCTATATTCCAGCTGTTCTATATTTGCTGTTCGGTTTAATATGTCCTGGTACTCTTCCCAGTTGGCTCTTTTATAATTTTTCATTCTCCGATTGATGTTTTCCGGATTAATGTTTATGGAATTTTGTATAACTAGTTTTGTGGGGTAGTGGTCACTGAAGCCCAGGTCGTGTATTACTGTCCAATCACATTTGTGGGCTTGATTACTGGAGGTCATCGTCAGGTCTACTGCACTTCTCCTTTGTCCTGGTCTGGTGAGTCTTGTTGGAGTCCCATCGTTATGTATAAAAAAATTGTATTCATCAACAAATTCTTCTATATTGTTACCATTTGTATCAGATATTTCACATCCCCAAGCAACATGATGGGCATTGAAATCTCCCAAAATGATGATCGGTCCTTGTAGCACCTTAATTAGGTTAGATAGTTTGTTTTTTGTTATTTTATTGGTGGGATGAGAGTATATATTTACTATATTATATTTTTGAATTTTAATTATTATTATTCTAAATTTGTTGGTTTCTAGGTTATTTCCACATTTTAAAATTTCGTACTTTAGATTTTTTTTAATTAGTGTTGCTATACTAGTACCTTCATTCATATCATTTCTGACTATATTATAGGTTTTAATGTTAAATTTATGTACCGGTTTTAGAAAGGTTTCATTGAGTAAAATGACATCTGGTTCCTCATCTCTGATTAGTGATATTAAATTACTAAAATTAGAGTTTACACTACGTATGTTCCATTGAATAATGTTAAGGTTTGTGTTATCCATTTTTATACTAATGTGTTAGTTACTTGCAGATGAGAACTGCATTTTTTGTTGATCTGATTATATAACTTGTTATTTTGATTACTTTTCTGGCCTATCCAAATCTTCCGAAGATTTGGACAACTCAAAGTATGTATTAATTAGATCCCTAATTTGACATTTATGTTCTATTGGTGTAATTAAAAATTTTTTATAATATTCTTCAACTCTGTTCAGATTATTTGACTCTATTGACTGTGTACCTGACCCAGCAGGATCTTCTTCTCTATCTATGTTTCTATATGGACTAGATTGAAAATTTTGAAATTGTGGCCTGTGTTCTGCCCTTTCCTGTCTTCCATTGGGGTATGATAATACTCTGTTATGTGCTGTTTTGTCAAAACTGACTCTCTTTGTTGGAGGAGAGGCGTTTGTCGTTGATACATTTGCGTATGTTCTTTTTGACTTGACAATGTTACTGCTATTGATATAAGATCTTTGATTTATCTGTATATGATTGTCCGATTGTTGCCCCTTGTTTTGTAGACTGGGGAATTCTGTTTGCAAGAATCTAAATGTTTGTGCTGTATTGGATGTATTAGGTACATATGACTTAGGGTGCAAAAAATTGGCCTCATAATGTGTTATATTTTCGTATACCATGGTCTTTTTAATGTTGCATTGCCTTTCATACTCGGGACATTTTCTGCTGGTAGCCTGGTGTTCTGTCGATTTGCAGAAGTAACAAGATATTCTACATGTCTGTTGTGCATTTTCTTCGGTTTCATGTGGGTTGCCACAGTTGTGACATTTTTTTATGCTTTTACACTGCATTTTTGTGTGTCCAAAAGCCAGGCAATTGAAACATTGGGTGACTCGTGGTATGTAGGGAATTATCGGAATTGATATGTAACATAATTTTATATTTCTAGGGATTATTACCCCTTCAAATGTTATTAAGATGGTCCCCGTTGGAGAGTACTCGATTGTTCCGTCTTCATTGGCTTTTTTCGTGGTAAATCTTTTTACATCTAATATCTTAAAAGGGCTTTCGCCCATATTTTTGATGTTTTCTTCTGTAAATATTGGGTTTATATTCCTAGCTATTTGCTTTACAAGTTACCGAGTTTCTTGGTATATATATTTTGTATTTGTCATTTAATTTATTATTTTTAACAAAGTTATTTGCTGCTGATGCAGATTGAAATATTATTCCTAATTTGTTTTTACCTTTTTCTTTAACCTCTAAAACATCTTTAAGTTTTAATTGAAAAATATCTTTAGCAATTTTTAGATGATTATAGCGACCTACAGCATGCCCTTTTTCAATTCCTTCAATAATTACAATAAATGGCCCTATAGCAGAATTATTATAACTTAAATTAGTTAAAAAAGTCTCCGTTTTATTATTTGTATCTTTTTGTTCGGTTTTTTTATTCGTATCCATTAAGTTCATATCAACATCTTGACTATTAAAACCAGTAAAACCTTCAAGGTCAGGAGGGACTGTCCCCCCGGAATCCTCGGTCATTATTAATTACCTTTTATACTCTTATCTAAGCGTGTTAAATACAAATGAAATTTAAGAATATAAATGTAATATACCAATAATATTAAAAAAGAAAAGGTTTATTAACAGAGGAAAGGTTAGTAGATCTCACCACAGGTTTCAAATTTGCCTCCTGATGCGAATCACATCCGTCACCTTTCACTGCCACCGAAAGAATCTTGTTTCCACTCCACTGCCACAGTGCTGTCAAAATTAAATTTTCTTCTTCTTCTGTAGTTTATTGGCCTCCACCTGCTTGGGTATTTGGCCAGAACTTACAATGACCGTGAATGCATACCATGATACCGACAAGTGGAGCATGCCATGACTAAACATATTCTATTTGTTTATATGTTTTGACATTATAATTCTTCAATTTTTTACGCCCTTAATAGTTTTTGAGTTGTATTTTGACATTTTGTTGTTGCTTTTGTATTGGCTCCGTGCGTCTCCCCTCTACTTAAGGCCCCGTTTCACCATCAAATAATTGACAGTTATTTGATCAAACTTGAAGGCCCCGTCTCACCATCAAATAATTGACAGTTATTTGATCAAACTTGAAGGCCCCGTCTCACCATCAAATAATTGACAGTTATTTGATCAAACTTGACTAGTGACACAAACTATACATACTAACTGTCACTTTGTGTCACTAACTGTCAAGTTTGATCAAATAACTGTCAATTATTTGATGGTGAGACGGGGCCTTTATGGGATTATTTTGTTAAACTTGAATATTTTATTTTGTAGTGATAATAACCGAATACAATTGTTAGAATTCATTAGTTATTAATTTATACTGTAATTTATAGTGCAACAAAAATATTTTCTTTTTCGTTAATAAATATTTATTGACATAAACTGCGATAGTGAGGTTATGTATACAAAATCAAACTGATAATCAATGGGGGCTATGCTGTATCCTTTACGTAAAGTGATTACGTACATGTGTTAAGTTCAGAATTACGTACATCAGATTACAGTCGTCAAAACATAAGTGTATAAAGTGGTATGCTGTATCAAAAAAATTACGTATCATGTTATTTAGGGTTCTGTCATGTCCTGACTGTCATTTAATTCATGTTAACCCAACTTTTTGCTTGTTTTTAAGTTTAATGTTTATATTTTGAAAAGATGAATTTTGTAAATCGGTTATTTATGTACTTAAATGCTGTGGCAGAAAGACATAATTTAAATCTAGAGTGACTTCAGTTACGAGACAACCAGTAATCCGTTTTTATGAGATATTTCAGTGCCAAAAACTATTACTGTGATATAAAATTAAATAAAACATTGTAATTACTACTAGATTAACAATCTTATATTTTTTATGTTTAGTGATAATGTTTAAAATTTAATGGACTAAGCTCATGTTGTAAGTTTTTATGCTTCTTTAATACAATGCTTTTTTGTCTTAATTTCATTGTATTTACTGAGAAAAGAATTATAAATTTATTTTAGACTTGATGAAACAAATAAATTTTGCGAAAGCTTGATATTAATACATTCACTGACACAACTACATATGAAGTCACTCCTTAAGAAGATGTGACTACATGTGAAGTGTGTCCGTTAATGTGTCTACAGAGTTTTTTTTTATTCTGCCCCTTAACTTAATGACTGCAACCTCAAAATACAGATAACAGACACTAAGAATTCAGCTTTTTCACCCATTTAGTGAAGATGTTTTGTTTACAAATCAACATTATCAGTTTATCTACATTTCTGTATGCTATACCGCTATACCTACTAGAGGTGTATGCTAGCTTGGGAAAAGATCACTACAGGAGCAATGCAACCAATTTGTGACAAAAATGTTAGAAGATCCTAACGATTCCAGAGCAACAACTAACACATCCAAGGAGGAAGCTACAGCTACCTGAGGAAAGGAATGCGGAATGTTTCAAACAATCAATGTTTAGAGTTTTTCAAACAAGGAAAGGTTAACGCAGACCTATTCTAATTTGGCTATACTGTACTGATGATAGCTAATGAGTCAGAGACATGTGTCTGTCTTCACATAGTATATCTTAAACATACTGTATTTTTTCCATCCTTGTTGCGAGACGTGCTGATATATACTTCCTACTTGATTTTACTGTCAACTCGCACTGACCATGAGGAAGTGGTTCAAGCACTTCAAAAAATAAAGGAATCGGGATATTCCTGGGGAAATGTGGAAGCCATTAGAAGAGGCAGGAATAAGTTGGCTAATACGTTTATTTAATAGAATTATGGAAGTTGGACAAATGCTAAACGAATGAAGAAGCAGTATATTTGTACCCGTTTATAAAAACAAAAAAAAATACAATAATGAACAAACTACAGTCATAAAACTACTTAGACACTTCATGAAAATATGGGAGAGGCACAGTAAGTACTCAGTTCTTATTTATACTCATTAGTTTTGGATCAGTAAACAAGGGAACTGCATAGACCTGGATAATGCGTACCAAAAAAAAGTTGATTAATAGCTAGCTGAAAATTATTTGTTAATAGATTAACAGTGTCTAGTCAGACAAACTTTGATGTATGGGAACAGGGGAAGTATTAATTGTGGAATAAGTTAAAAATTTGAAACGTCAGACTTTGAATACGTTTTATGTATTTTGTCGGACAGAACTTCCAATTGATTTGTTTCCATTTCATTACTCTCATGCAAAAATCAGACTGGTGTTTATCACCAACTGGGCATTTTAATGAGTGGAACAAGAAGAACATGTCAAATGACAGGAATCATGTTGGTTAGTAATATCAGTCTGCTTTTTGCATGAGAGTTTAATGAAAAGGTAACAAATCAATTGGATGTTCTGTCTGACAAAATACACATGAGTTTTAGTAATCTACGTTCCAAATTTTTAAACTGTTCCACAATTAAAACTTCCAGTGTTTGCGTACATTAAAGTTTGTCTGACTAGACACCGTTAAGCTATAGGGCTTTTCATTCACAGTCATTTGTTTCGAGCTTCTGTCATATGCCGTATAATCCGTGTATAGGGCTTTTCATCGATTGTCATTTGTTTCGAGCTTCTGTCATGTGTCATATTATATTAATATATCTACGTCATATGTCTTTGGTTTGTATCATTGGTATATGCCAATAACGTATGACGTAGATATATTAATATTATGTGACACATGACAGAAGCTCGAAACAAATGACTGTGAATGAAAAGCCCTATATTAATATTATATAACATATGACAGGAACTTGAAACAAATGACAATTGATGAAAAGCCCTATTAGCAAATTTTCAGCTTGCTATTAATCAACTTTTTTTTGGTACGTGGGATCCAGGCCTAGCAGGGTAAGGGTGCACTCACTAAGGAGACCAAAGGATGGTATCCTCTCCTAGAACAGAGTATCCTACTACTCTTCATTATCGTGAACGATCTCATCGCATTTAACATAATGCATCGGGCGATCCATGATATGGTACGAGGGATACCAGGGAGCGAGGGTCGGCGCCTCGTTGTGAGCACAACTTTACATTTCCTGGTACTTACTGTATCCTGATGATGTAGTGTTAGTAGGAAATAGTGAAAGCTACTTAGAACAAAAACAAAAATTCATTTTATGATATAATATATTGAAGTACTAAACAACTAAAAAATCACTTAAAAATTAAACACTAAACCAATTAAACTAAAAATCAAATAAAGTCTATCACACAAACAACTTGGTTTCACAAATAAAAATAACAATATTTATTAATATAACATAAACATTTTCACATAACCAAACTAAACGGCAAGTAATTTTTGTTTAGAAAAGTTTAAAATTACGTTTACGCGTGCGTTTACCTAAAAGAAATTACATACGAAGGTAGGCAACCCCTTGGATATCATTGATACAGCATACCGATTTTACACACAAGATTACAGCCTGTAATTCGAGTTTACCGTACGTAATCAGTTTACGTAAATGATACAGCATAGCCCCCAATATTGGAAATAGAAGAATTTATATCAGATTAAGTGCGTTTTTATTTTCTGTTTATATTAATACATAATACCACTAGCGGGACACGGCATTTTTTTAAATGTCTCATTTAAACCATAGAGGTAAATATTGACATAGAGGGATCCTACCTTCCGCGCTTCCTGACGACAAGGACAAGAGAGAGTTATTGGGGAGAGATTTAAATATCCAGCACGCAACCGCACTGTTGCCAGATTTACATCTTTAGCGGGAAGTTTAAAATTTGACAGTTGTGTTTTCTCGAATCCGAACCTTACTTTTACAGGTGATTATCTGTATGTAAATAAATTGAAACAAGTCTTGTTTGTATATACTGTTATTATTTAAAACTCTAAATAATTTATGTTAGTCTTTTAACAAAAATGAAGCTCAAAAAACTACACTTGTTTACAGTGCAAATGATTTTTTAATGGCAAGAGGGATTTAGGATTTCATTTGCAGGAAAAACATGGGCAACCTACCCAGTTGGTAAAATTGCAATTCAAAAACTCTTTAGGTAAGTATGGGTAACCTCCGCATTATTATTTATTTTTTAAGTATTAAGGTTGATATCAAAGGTAGTTTTATGTAGGTAGATACTAGATACAAGTAAGCTAAAAGTAGTATAACTTCCCATATAATCACCTGTTATGTTTTTGTAGATTTTACTGTCTGGATGGCACAGGAAGAGAAACAAAATAATGTTCTGTACTGCAGTCACAGGAGTACATAGTAGAGATATAATAAAAAAGCTGTTCAACATCACTGGACACCATTTAATTTTTAGAAAATGAAAAGTCTTCAGGTTGAATGCGATCTGTAGTATTGCTACATAATGAATGTGTTTAGATATGGTATTTTTTATTGAATAATCTATACAGGCCCAACTAAATGAATGTATACATATATTGCAGAAAGTGCATTTAATGGAGCAGCAAGTTTTTTTTGTGTTTCAATGAGGTATTCAGTTTTTTCTTTTAGTATATACACATTATCTTGTAAAATAGCAAGCTAATACAGTTCGATATCTAGACATTTTTTAAGCTTTATAATTCTTTCGACAGTTTTATTTCTTAAATAAACAATAACAACCGATGTTTCAATGGCCATATTATTGGTATTAATTCCATAACCCTTCCTATAACAATAGTCCCATTGTTGGAAGTTATTGCACTAGTTCTGCTGGAAATACTTACCAAAGTTGTATGTATCTGCATCATTCATCAGAAATTTCATTAAGATTTACTTGCCATGCCCTCTCTATGTACCAGGGACATAACAGTCTAGTAGGAACAGAAAACATTACGTTCAGGCATTGTAAAAAGTGTTATGTCTGACATGAAAATATTTGACTATATAATACCAGAACGCTCATGTATTTTTTCAAAAAAAGTGGGTAAATAAAAGTATCTTTTCTATTTGAACATAAGAAAACAATGGGAAATTCATACTGTCATAAGTTCAAAGTGATAGGAAATGAGCCCATGAGTTCCATAAATTGCGATTTACCAAACTTAATTAATATTTCCTTTTGCACAGCATTCATGGAAATACTTAAGACAAAAATCATTATTGTTAAATTCGGGATGATTATCAATTAGTATGCCCTGTTGGTTGTAAAATAATATTGGACATGACCCAGTCTGTAAGCATTCAATTACCCATAAATGAACACTGGTTGCGCCTACATCCATCTTTCAAATCAATGTCATAGGAGTGTTTAATGTTCGTGTTATCTTGTCTTGTAAGTAAATCAGCTCTCAATAATATTTAAAAAATGGACTAGTGGTAACATTTTTGTTTTAAATTATATTGTGTATATGCAAATATTTTACTTACATTTTTGAATATGCCCATAATGTGTTTTAAAATAATAAATGTTACTGCACAACAATCAGTTTGAATATTTTTAGATATGTACTAGTATTTGATTAGTACACGAAATGCAGCAGACATGTTCTCTCTTCTATCTTAAGAGCTGATTTAATCTCTACTTGTATCTGTAAAGTTTATCATTTTTCCCATAGCCAATTTTAACACTCCCGGTTCCTCAACGTCTATATCCAAACCTGTTACAATCACATTATCATATTTCTCTTCTCGTTCTCTAGGTAATCTAGTCTAGTAATTAATTCTCGAACTGTCTTGTTTGTATTAAATATCTTAATTATGTACTTATTTTATTTTTATAATGAAAATTAATAAATTAACCATATGCAGCACAGCAAACAAATGTTTTCGGAAATATATTTATAAGAATTTAATTGCCTCTTTTTTGTATAGGTATGACATATTAAGTAAAAACTACTACATTTATTAATATAATATTTATTATTATACATAAGTAAAAACTATTTTTATAGCTAGGAATTACTTTATTAAATGGTCTTAAACCTGTTCATAAATTTTGTTACTATATTTTTTAATTCCGATTATAACAATAATAACTTTTTAGTTTAGATTTAGGTCAAAGTGTGTAATGTCATGTTTTATGTATTTTTTAACCCTAACACATTTGTATGTAGCAAATCATATTTGTTATTCTTATCTTATTTTAATTATATTCATTTAAGTTTTGATTTAATGAAATAAACCTATCAGTCAAAAAACTGTTGTTTAGTTGTGTACACCCAAAAACTAGCTTGAGGTAATACAGACGTCAATTGAATATGACAAATCCACGTCATAAAGACGTCTTTCTATGGTCAAAATGTCAGCCTAAAGACGTCATTTATTATGTCTTATGTCACAAAATTACCACAATAAAACGTTAAATATAAAATTGCTCAATTTAATGTCATTCAAGTTCCATGTGATGTATAGGGTTTTTCATCAACAGTCATTTGTTTCGGCTTCTGTCAGATTTCATATAATCCGTGTATAATATTAATATACACAGATTATACGAAATGTGACAGAAGCCCGAAACAAGTACAATCGATGAAAAGCCCAATTGATGGCAAATTGGTTATTAAACCTGACATTTCGGTCATGTTTATGTCACCGATCAATTAAGACTAAAAAAACACCTCATTTAGATGTTACTCTGTTTGCTGGTCAGTTAGATGATTTGAAATACATGGATTACTGAATTTTAAAAAAGTTAATAAAAGGTAAACTATGGAAGCACTGGGTAAAGAAGAAAGATGCATTAAATATAATAAAAAAAGACAACCTATGACAATAAAACATTAACATCAAAATTGTTAACCTTTATTCTGCTCATACTTAACATAATCTTCCTAGTTGAAGTCCACATACTGTGTATTAAAACTTAAAGCCACTTTGTGGGCGTTTTTGGCATATTTTAATAATTGTTTTTAATAGTAAAATGTATTAACAAAATAGATATAAAATTATTATTATTAACACATTCATGAACACGCTTCGCCTGTAGCCACGTCTTCTTATACTGCTACCTATATCTTCTTATTCTTACTTGCTTTGGCTTTCAATATAAACCACAATAATACCACCATTCATTTTTAAGTATATTATATATGTACCTATATTATGTAAGAAAATAGAATTTACCTAATAACTCACCTCGTCCCCAGGTAAAGTAAAGGTGCTACACCACTTAAATGTTTTTACATTCTTATTTATTTTGTAACTTTAGCCAGAAGTTATATGATGGGAATTATTCATACAATACATATTAATACTATTAAAACTAATACCTATTAATATTCTAAATAATTATTTAATACTAAAATAAAGAAAAATGTCTATCTATACTACATTAATTGAGACAACATTTTCACTTTTCTTTTCGCAGGATCCTTGGGATTTTAAAGCTCTTCTCTATCTTGTTTTGTACAATAATTGTTTGAGAATGGCATACATACATAATAAGATGTTTCATGTTCTTGTACTCCTGTGACTGAATATTATTTTGTTTCTCTTTCTGTGACATCCACACAGTAAAATCTACAAAAACAGAACAGGTGATTACATGGGAAGTTATACCAGTCTATATTCATTGGTTATACTACTTATAGCTTACATTTATCTAGTATCTACCTACATAAAACTACCTTTGATATCAATATCAACCTTAATACCCAAAAAAATTAATAATAATGTGGAAGTTGTTCCATACCTACAAATTTTACCAACTGGGTAGGTTGCCCATGTTTTTCCTGCAAATTAAATCGTAAATCCCTATTATTGCCATTAATTTGCACTGTAAACAAGTATATCTCTTTTGAGTTTAATTCTTTTCAAAAGACTAACATAACGAGTTTTAAATTATAACATTGCATATTTTAGTACATTACTTGGTTCAATTTATTTACATTGTACATTTTTTGTACATAATCAAATCACCTGTAAAGTAAGGTTAAGATTCGGAATCAAAAAAATACAACTGTCAAATTTTAAACCAACTGACATTAGATATTTTAAAATTCCCGCTAAAAGAAAAGAAGTAAATCTGGCAACAGTGCGGTTGCGTGCTGGATATTTAATCTCTCCCGAGTTATTGCCAACGTCTTTTAAGTCGACCTGTAATAAAAGATCCTTTATTTTGACATATAAGCATGCGCAGTATTGCGTCTTTTATTTTTGTCTTTTAATAAAATACAGGCCGCCTGTATTTAAGGAAAATTAGAGGACGTGTCAAAAATGTGAAGAAAGGTGTAACTTCACTTGTATTTTGAATTTATCTTGTCGCTTCTTTGGATTGATAATTTATGTATTGTGGGATTGATATTTGATTAAACTTTCATCATTAAAGTTGTATGTTGGGTTTTATTTATTAAAAACAACTCTAAGTAATATTCTGAGATATAGATTATTGATGTTTTGACCCAAACGAATATAGAAAAGAACATTTTATTGAAGCTTGAGTTATTACAAGAAGTTGTAAAAAGGAATATTAGGTAAATAATTTTAAATTGTTACTAATTACAATGATAAGACTTAAAATATCAGTAACTCATTTATTAAACTCAATATATTTTACATTTTTCTATAGAAATAAATATTTATTGAAGATATAAGAGATTGAAGATATAAGATCAATACATTTTAATGAAAGTTAGGATTTGTTAAAATTCTAGATTCAAAATAGAGTTCTATTCAAGAGATATATAACAACAGGTTAACAAAATAAAACAAAGGTTCAAGTATTTATTTTTGAAAATTTAATCTTTTATAGATTAGAATCTATAAAGTTTTTAATCAAAAGTATTAATACACTTTCATTTTCATGCCATCTTCTTCTTTTGGTTCTTATCCGTTTCGAATGTTGGAAATCATATGGCAATCGTAACATTGCTAGCTGCGATTCGAAACAGTTCCATTGATATTCTCCCTCTACCAGGTCTTCGCTTACCTTTGACTGTACCTTGCAATATGTACTGCAGCAGGGAGTAACGGTGCTGATTTATCATATATGTCCCAGATACTGCAGTTTTATGCGTTTAATGGTAAACACAATCTCCAATTCCTTCTTCATTCCTCCTTGTTCGTGATCCATTTCATGCCATCAGTATTTGTTTATTTAAACATTGCCAAAAAAATTAATAAAAACCAGCATAAAGCTTAATTCTTCTATTATCTTTTTGTATATCGGGAAGTTTATCTGACAGATTAGAGGTCTTTTCATTTTCAGATAACTAATTATTGGGAAGTTTATATAACAGTATCCTTAGTATCTGTCTTTTCAGCTCCGGATAACTAGTTAACGGGAAGTTTTTCTCTGTCAGATATCTATTAGTATCTAATCTGTCAGATAAACTTCCTGATAACTAGTTATCCAGAGGTGAAAAGAAATAAGAGAGGGCCATAATGGATAAAAGATCAAACGCCAATAGCATGTATGTATATATTTATAAATTTATTATTTAAAACCTGCTAATGATCATAAAATACTTAAAATCAGTCACCAATATAATATTTATATTTATTTATAAATTTATTAACAAACTGCAGTCCAATAAAAATAAAATTAGTTTAAGCGCTAGCTTTAAATGTCGAACAATAATTTTAAACAAACACATTGCCTGGTCCCAAGCCCAGGATGAGAAAGGAGGAGGGTTGTGCGTGAGGTTAGCGACCTCACCACATAAAAAAATAATATTGCTAAAGAAACCTCTACAAGCCTCGGAAATAGGACGGATAACGCGACGACGAAAATGGCCACGGAAATGGATTTGAGAAAAACAACGTACATAGGATGTTGGAATGTCCGGACAATGTTTGAAACAAGTAAAACACATCAAGTGGCAAAAGAAATGGATAAAAATAACATTAGTATATTAGGATTATCTAAAATTAGATGGAAGGGATGTGGAAAAACAAGAATTGAACACGCCAAAACGGTTATATACTCGGGAAAATGTGGCGAAAAAGACCGACACGAGAGTGGTGTTGCATTCATGATTTCAAAAGAAGCAACAAATGCCCTAATAGAATGGGAAGCCATCTCAGATAGAATAATAATGGCTAGATTCAAAGCGAGATATAAAAACCTAACAATTGTTAATGTATATGCACCAACAAATGAAAAAGAACAGGACATAAAAGATGAGTTTTACCAACAGCTGCAGATGGCATACGATAAAATACAAAATAAATATAAAAAAGATATTGTGATGATAATCGGAGATATGAATGCCAAAATAGGAACGAATAATAGTGGAAGAGAAACTGTAATGGGGAAAGAAGGATTGGGACAAATTAATGAGAATGGTAACATGTTTATAGATTTCTGCACCCAAAATAGTTTAGTCATAGGTGGAAGTATATTTCAACACAAACGCATACATAAAGTAACATGGACATCCCCCGATGGACAAACACACAATCAGATTGACCACATAACCATAGATAAGACATGGAGGCACTCACTCTTAGATGTTAGAGCAATGAGAGGGGCAGACATAGGGTCCGACCACATGTTGATTAGAGCCAAAATCAAACTCAAACTAGCCAGAAGCAAGAAAACGCCAATGGAACAACGAGAAAGATATAACGTTCAGTGGCTCAAAGACGGAAATGAAAGTACTGAAGAATATAAGACCAAGTTAAGAGAATTATATAATAAAACTTACAACACAGAAAATGCCACGATAGAAGAGCTGTGGGATAAATGCAAGTATGTATATACACAAGCAGCAAAAGAAACGATAGGAATACAAAAAATAAGTAATAAACCATGGCTATCGAGAAGCACGTGGGAAAAAATAAACGAAAGGAAACTACTTAAATGTAAAATGCTACAAAATGATCTAAGAGATAGGGAACAAATGAAGAGAGAATATAGAGAGAAAGATAAAGAAGTTAAAAAAAGTGCGAGAAACGACAAAAGACAATATAACGAAGAACTGTTAATAGAAGCAGAAACAGCAGCAAAAAACAACGACATGGGAACTCTATATAAAACGACGAAAAAACTAAGCTCGCGCGGAAAAATGAATGTTGAGCATATAAAAGACAAGAACGGGAAAATGTTGAAGAAAGAAAAGGAAATAGTTGAGAGATGGATCGAACATTTTAGAGAAGTATATGCCAACAGAATAATAGAAAATGAAGAAATAAAGGAAGAACTAAGCTGCACCGAATCGGAATTCACAAAAAAAGAAGTAAGTAAAGCAATACAACAGCTGAAAAGAGGGAAAGCAGCTGGAATAGATAACATTACCACAGAACTACTGAAAGCAGATAGAGAAACATCGGAAGAAATCCTGTATGTACTAATAAACAGAATATGGCAGGAGGAGAGAATACCTGATGATTGGAAAAAAGGTATAATTGTAAAGATACCCAAGAAGGGAGATCAAACGAATTGCAACAATTGGAGAGCAATAACACTACTTTCTACAGTGAGTAAAGTCATGACAAGGATGATACTAGAAAGAATGAAAGAAACTATAGACCAGTTGTTAAGACCAAACCAAGCGGGCTTCAGGAGTAATAAAGCATGCACAGATCATATTAACACATTAAGAAACATTGTAGAACAAACAATAGAATGGCAGAGCAAAATCTATATAAATTTCATTGACTTTAGACAAGCCTTTGACCGGATTAACAGAGAAAAAATGTGGGAAATACTAAAGAGATATGGAATTCCATTAAAATATATAAGAATTATCAAAATGTTCTATGAAAACTATACCGCACAAATCATGCACAATGGGAAACTCACAGAACCAATCAACATAGACAGTGGAGTCAGACAGGGGTGTATTCTATCTCCAACCATATTTTTGATCTTAATTGACTGGGTCATGAAGAAGGCAACGAAAAATAAAACAGGAATTAGATGGAATGCTTTCGGTCAGCTTGAAGATCTAGACTTTGCAGATGATATATGTCTGGTGTCCGAAAAAAGACAACATATGCAGAAAAAAACAGAAAAGGTGACAAAAGAAGCAAGAAAAATAGGACTAGAGATTAACACAAGAAAAACCAAACTTATGAAGATAAATACGGAAAGAGAAATGGGTATATTTATTGAAGGAGAAGAAGTAGAAAATGTACAGAAGTTTTGCTATCTGGGAAGCATAATTGACGCTAGCGGTGGAATAGAAGAGGAAATTAATGGAAGGATAACTAAAGCCCAAAATGCGTTCTATATGCTGAAGAAAACATGGGAGTCCAATAAATTAACAACCAAAACCAAAATCAGGATATTTAATACAAATGTAAAGAGCATTTTGCTATATGCAGCAGAAACTTGGAAAATAGAGAAAAAGATTATACAAAAGGTTCAAACATTTGTAAATAGATGCCTTAGACGAATATTGCAAATATATTGGCCAAATCGGATAAGTAACAAGGAACTTTGGAGAAAAACTAATCAAGAGCCGATAGCCAAAACGATAAACAGACGCAAATGGAAGTTTATTGGACACACATTAAGGAAAAATGAAGATGATATAACCAAACAAGCCCTGGATTACCAACCAACTGGAAAAAGAAAACAAGGCAGACCAATGACATCCTGGAAAAGAAATATTACCAGAGAGCTAGAAGACAATGGGTTAACATGGAAAGAAGTGAAAGCCCTGGCCAGAAACAGAGATGAATGGAGGGGGACTGTAGAGGCCCTATGTTCCAAATGGAATCAAGAGGAGTAAAGTAAAAGTAAGTAAGTAATGATCATAAAATACTTAAAATCAGTCACCAATATAATATTTATATTTATTTATAAATTTATTAACAAACTGCAGTCCAATAAAAATAAAATTAGTTTAAGCGCTAGCTTTAAATGTCGAACAATAATTTTAAACAAACACACACACAATTTAGTCGCATTAGATTAGCTCCTGGTTGAAAATGTACTGCCACAGCTTCTATACCAATATCAACAGCACACTCATTTGCCAGTATTTCAACGTTTTCTCTATTATGTACTACTGCAATATGTAAAACTGAACAAGCTGATATTATTCTTTGAATAAAAGGTAACTTGCATCTCATTACATATGGTAAAATGGGAAATCTCTTCACAATACCAAATGTTCTTTCAATAACAATTCTTGAAGGGATTTGTGATGGATTATAAAATCACAACTTCTGTCTGAAAATTCTGGAATGGTGTCATTCGGTAGTTGTAGTTGAGGAATGGATATCCACTATTCCCTAATAATATATTCTCCAGAAATTCCCCATTACATATACCCATAATGCAAAAGTATTTAAAAACTCCTAAAATAGTATTTCCAATTTATTGCACTTCCATATTATTGAACGATGAGTATTATGGGATATATTATGTTGTTCTCTAAACATCTTTAAATGACAAAATAATTAAATTTAACGTTTTACTCTTCAATTATCTTATTTTAATTTATATCGACAAATGGAATTTTATAGGTTATTTTTATATTTACAAAAATATTTCATGTCATTTGTCAAAATAAAAGATTCTTTAACTGCGTTTGCAATTTAGACCCGTCCTGTATTTGTCCTTTATTAAAGTATCCTGTAATAAAGGATCCTTTATTTCCCGGTGGCAATGGCTGCGTTCACCAGAAATAATCGGTTTAAGTTTCAACTAAACAGCTATGTTGCAGCGCTTTAAAACTACGTTTAGTCTGGTGAATGGTATTTTTCCGTTTGACACTTTCATAGTTGGTTTTTTTGTGTTCCCACCTGTTCTATGTATGAACCTAACCTAAAACGAGATTCGTTGTTTTTGTTGATTTATTATACTTATCCTTCAACGATAAATTGGACGTATCTTAAACAAATTTAATTCAAAAATGGATAATATACTACCTTTATTGATGTTTGATAATGAAATAAACAAGAAATAATTTTTGGTGCTGCTGGCTGTGCTGGACTTGGCAGAGCAGAACCATTGGATGACCCACCATAAATAAATAATAATTATCACGTAAATATGAATTATGTTGAAAATATTGTTCCTTAATACACAGATTTACAATTTCGTGAGCATATACAATTATGTATCTCCTAATTTTCAATTACTTTATAATTAAAACCATTGTAAAATAAATATTTTCAAATAATCGCGCCATTACAATATATTTCTTAAACACGTTCAATATTGAAGCGATACAAATACTACGTTCAATAAAATGGCGACCGCTTCGTCAACACGTTGAAGTTTAGCCTAAATTGACATGACGTTCACCCGAAAAATCTTAAACAGTTGCAGAGCGCTGACGTAGCGCACTGGTCTGGTGAACGCACCCAATAACTCTCTAATATCTCATGGACTGGTTTGCTGCATCTCTTTCTAACACATTGTATCGAAAATCTATGATGACATTCAGTGTGAATATAGGCACGGAAGAGGAGGACAACTGTAGCAGCTTTACTATGCGTAAGAGTGAAACAGTACTAATCCAAATAAAAAAGATGGTGTCGTCACTTCGCTCTGAATGACACTCTCTCTATGCTAATATATAACTCTATGATTTAAACATACACAAAGCGTCCTGATAAAATTTCAAAAAACCGCCACCATGAGCAGGTCGGTCGATTTTGCTTTGACACTTTGTTAACGCTCAGAGCGAATAGTCTATTCGCCCCGTGCGTCTCCCCTCTATTTACAGTCACGTGACACGCTGTCAGATTTTTTAAGGACGTTTTAACATTGGGTGCGTTCGGACGACCACAGCGGCTGGACAGCTGAGCCAGCAGTAGCTGTCAGACGTCACCGCTGGAAGCCAGCAGCTGAGAGATTTACTAAGCTTTCCCTATCACGGCTGGATGCAACCACTCAGCCGATTTCTGCTGGCAGCCAGCCGCTATGGTCGTCCGAACGCACCCATTGATTCTTATGGGATTATTTTGTTAAACTTGAATAGTTTATGTTGTAGTGATAATAACCGAATACAATTGTTAGAATTCATTAGTTATTAATTTATAGTGTAATTTATAGTACAACAAAAATATTTTCTTTTCGTTAATAAAGATTTATTGACATAAACTGCGATAGTGAGGTTATGTATACATAATTAAACTGTTGGTGAGTGAAGAATTTATATCAGATTAAGTGCGTTTTTATTTTCTTTTTATATTAATACTTAATACATCATATCACTAGCGTGACACGGTATTTTTTTGAAATGTCCCATTTAAACATACACAAAGCGTCCTTACAAAATTTCAAAAAACCGCCACCATGAGCAGGTCGGTCGATTTTGCTTCGACACTTTGTTAACGCTCGGAGCGAATAGACTATAGACCATTCCAACATGCTGTCAAGATTATGTCAATATGGCGACTGGAAGGGAAACATAAATGTTATTCTATCAGTTCTTAATGTGTTACATTTTAGTTTTAATTTTAGTTGCATTTATTTGTAATTTTGTTTTGTACAAGGATTAATTTAACATTTTTATTAGAATAATCGATAATATGCTTCATTTCTGTTGTGTTTTGAAGTGTAGAATGCGAAGTAATCCTGATAAAATTCAGTTTTATCGGTTACCTTCATCAGTGCCACAGTATAAAGAGGGACAGTAAAACCACTTCTCTGTCGGCACTTTGATCTCAAGAAGTAATACCGGCAGTACGCAATTGATAATTCACCACTGGTGGATGCGGGTTTTCCCTGGTAAAACCCGTACGTTTCTATGCGACTAGCAATGCGAGAGTGGGGCAAAAGCGACTAAGAACATTGCGCGGTCGCCATGCGCGACTACAGATTTTACTTCCAATTTTTCGGAGAGTGGTTCTACTGTCCCTCTTTATACTGTGTCAGTGCTTTATTTAAAGGATAAAACTAACTGAACTAAATAAGTTATGATCTGAGAGATATAAGCAATGGTCAAATATAACAATAAAGCTATAAAATTCACTATAAAAATGCTAAATAACTAACTTTTGTACCTACAAGCAACATTTCTATTGTCTGCTTCGAAAATATTTACTCATCTTTATTTATTCACTGCTTAAAACTAAATAAAGTCATTTAAGTACTTCTCCAACTAAAATCGTAAAATCTACACAAAATCAACCACAAAATGTTCGCAAAATACAACTAAAAAACTATTAGAGGGGTAAAAAATTTAAGAAACACAATAGGTTTGTTCCAATACGACGAAAACCGTCATGAAACGATTACGAAACTGCGAGCAGATAGCAAAATAATACGTTCCATGGGATATTTTGTTTACTGTGCAGTTTCGTGATCGTTTCATGACGGTTTTTCGTTGTGTTGGAACAAACCTTTGTCAACAAATATAAACAAATAAAATATGTTCATTCGCAGACCTTGACGCGGACTTTTAGTCATGGCATGCTCCACTTGTCGTCGACTAGTCCCTGATTGTCTCTGCGAATACACTTATAGGGCTTTTCATCGATTGTCATTTGTTTCGAGCTTCTGTCATGTGTCACATAATATTAATATATCTACGCCGTACGTTATTGATATATACCCATGATACAAACCAAAGACGTATGACGTAGATATATTAATATTATGTGACACATGACAGAAGCTCGAAACAAATGACAATCGATGAAAAGCCCTATTGGGAGGTGACATAAACGTCAAAGTCTTGAAATGGCCCGACTCGCGACGCCACTACTTTGTGCCGTGTAGTTCGGATTGCCTATACGAACTTAAATGGGCGAAATGAGCCCATAAATAATAAAGTTTTACTATAAACCACTTTAAAAAGTTCACATTGTAAGGCATGAATGAATAAAATATGTAGTACCTTTTTTGTCTTCTTCTTGCAGTACCGTCTCCTATCGGAGGTTGGCTACCATCACAGCAATCTTAACTTTGTTGGCTGACCTTTTTTGTAGATGTATTTAAAAATGAAACTGAAGAGTTATCAAAGAGTGATCTGTAGTTTCATGTAACGGTGGCTATGCTTGACTTAAATAAAACAACGATTAGATATAAAAAATGACAAATTTTAGTAAATTGGGAAAGTACCATAAATACAAATACCAATGTTGAAAAGTATTTAAATACTATGTATTAAATACTAAAAATGTAGATACCCAAGTTCTTGGTGTTCTCAATCATTCACCCTTTTTGCATATTTCATATTTTTAACTTGGTATCAGAGCTGATGGACCGGATTTCAAAATTTAAATACTTTTTTGTAGGTATTTAAATACTTTAGACTTTAGAGCATTTAAATACCAAGTACTTATTTATAATATTTAAATACTTTGTATATTTACCTTTGCACCTAAGGGCCGATATTTTACGTCCCGATTAAACCCCGGTTATCTAACCGAGGTTAATTGGCACAGAAAATACCGCCCCTAAGAATAACAGACTTCATAAATGCAATTATAACTATTGCCTATAATTTATAATAATAATTATAATTGCATTTATTAAGTCTGTTATTCTTAGGGCCAATATTTTCTGTCCCGATTAAACCGTACCGAAAGTACCGGCCCTAATTAACTCTGAAGTATTTAAATACTTACAAAAAAGCAGGGCCGTAACTACCATTGGGGCAACCGGGGCGGTGCCCCGGGGCCCCCGCCAAGGGGGGCCCCACAGAGGCCTCCTTTTGGTTGGCCGTGCATAGATTTTAACGAGGAAAATAAAAATATGTACCTAATTTAAAAGCCGATATCAACGAAATATTTTAAAATGACACAATTTTAAAAAGACAGCAACATAAAGTCTTAATTTTTCACTGGGGAAATTAGTATTTTAGACTAAAATACAATTGGAACAGAACAGGGGCCCTGAGGCCTGAACTAAGCTGGGACCCCCGAGACCTTAACATAAAAATTTAAATTATTAGTTAGGAAATTAGTTATTTCGGCGTAACAACACCTAAAATGTCATTGGAAGAGGGGACCCGGGCTAAGCTGGGGCCCCCGAGACCTTTCGTAAAGATATTTATTTATTTATTTATATATATTTACGAGCAAAGCTCATTACAATAAAACATTACAGAAGATATGAAGAACTAACAAAATATTACAAATATACGTAAAATACAATAAGATACAATAAACACTACGACAATAAAGCAAGTCAAAAAGTAAAAATAACAGGTAAAGATATATAATCACAAGTTTAAAATATTCAAGAACATAAAACTAGAGGGTGCAATCCTTTAGCGTTTTTAAAAATCGCGAATTATCCGCAAAGAAATCCACACAATTGGAGCAAGCATTTGCCTGTCTAGAAACCCTCGAGATGAAAGAATTTGCAGTGAAGTTAGTTCTGCTGATGGGAGTATGAAACGTAGATCTTGAACGTGTGATTCTGGAGGGAACATGTAAACCTACTTCCTCCAGGAGCTCAGGGCAGTCGTGAATTGAATTTATAATATTATACAACATGTACATGTCCTTCTTTTTCCGTCTGCTTGATAAGGTGTCAATGTTAAGTTCTAGTTCAAGATCCATATAATTCCAGTCTCTACGGTTTGTTTTGAATGCGACGAACCTAAGGAATAGGTGCTGGATCCTTTCAATCTTACAGTTGTATGTCTCATAGGCGGGTGACCGGACGCAAGATGCATATTCCACGATTGGCCTCACCATTGCACAGTACAACAGTTTAAACGATCTCAACTGCTTAAAGTCTTGGGAGCATCTTTTAATAAAACCTAACAGTTGAAGCGATTTTGAGATGATATTGCTTATATGAATATTGAAAGATAGTCCAGAGTCAAGTGTAACTCCAAGATCTTTTATGGATGTGACTGTTGTGATATTTATATCACCTATTTTGTATGTGAAAGAGATAGGACTTTTCGAACGCGTGAATGAAATGTGAAAACATTTGCAGGAGTTGAGAACCATGTCATTGTTGCTGCACCATTCATTCAACCGATTCAAATCGGACTGAAGCCTTAAACAGTCGAGTGGATTCCTAATGTGGCAGTGAAACTTAACATCGTCAGCAAATAAAAGAAATTTCGCATATTGGAAACAGTCTTTTATATCGTTAATAAAAACATTAAACAACAAAGGTCCAAGATGAGATCCCTGCGGTACGCCCGAAGGGACAACTATTTCGTAGGAAAAATAGCTGTAGAGCTTGACGATTTGTTTTCTGTCCAGAAGATATTCCCTAAGCCACAGCAGAAGTGAACCATGTATCCCTAATCGCTGCAATTTTTCTAATAGAATATTGTGATTAACTCTGTCGAAAGCCTTAGAGAAGTCGGTGTACAGGGCGTCCACCTGTAGTCCTTCGTCCAAGGCGTTCAGTAAGAAGTTAGTATATGTCAGCAAATTGAGTTCAGTTGACTTATGGCGCCTGAAACCAAACTGCTGTTCCAAAAGAACACCGTTCAAGGAGAGTGTAAGGAAATCGCAGACAAGTGATTCGAATAGTTTAGGAATAGAGTTTAGGATACTAATAGGTCTATAGTTGGACACAAGACTTTTGTCACCTGTTTTGTGTAAGGGCAATAGGAAACTGGTCTTCCAAACATTTGGAAAGCTTCCACTAGCTAAAGACTTGTTAAAGATGAGAAATAATGGCCGAGCCAAATTAAATGCACAGTACTTGAGCAAGCTTGATGGGATGCCATCAGGTCCCGGGCCTTTAGAAGGATTGAGGTTACACAATTTAGAGTAAATGTCAGAAATGGATAGTTTACATGATGATAGGTTTAAGGGTGAAGAAGTGATGTCTTCGGGGAAATCAACAACAACAGAGGAGTAAACTGATGAAAAAAAAACAGCAAATAAATTCGCAATATCTTTACCAGATGAACTAGTTTTACCGTTGTGAGATAACTCAGAAGGAATTCCATTTGATTTTCTTTTGTTATTGATAAAAGACCAAAACTTATTCAGACCGCCGGGAAGAGAGTTTTCAGTAGACAATGTAAAGTTTAAATAGTCACGCTTGGCAAGTATCTGGGACTGAGATCGGAGCTCTGAGAACTGTTTGTAAAGGTAACTGGTTTTTGGCAGCTTGGACTCTTTATATAAATTGTTGCTGAGGAAATTAGATATTTTGGCGAAATAAAAATTAAAATGCAACCGGAATAGGGGCCCCAGGTCCCAGCCCAGCTACTTTGTCTTAACCAATTTTCCCACATCTTGGTATGTGAAAGTAACCACATGGTACCACATTTTGAAAAGAAGGGTAAGGTTAAGATATAATGAGCACATTAGGATCAGTCCCACCGCCACTACACTGACCAGCTTCACTGACTGTGTTTGGCTCACATTGCAGTTGCTTAAGGTGCATTTACGTTTGCTTGGTAGTTCGCTTGGTTATTCCGTTATTCGTTCGCTATAAAGTAAGACCATTTACATTGTAGCGTATGAACGCATTCGTTGATGATCCGTCCACAATGTCATATACAGATGAAGATGTATTCATTAGCGCTGCTAATTTTATAATTATTGCAAGACATGCTGAAAAAAAAAAGAGAAAGAAGAGAGTGTGGTGTTCACACAGGAGGGAAAATGCGTTTTCAAGGGGTTAAATATCAAAACATTTTTCCGGACCGCCCTTCCGCTGGGGGTAGGGGGCCCCCAGGTTACGTTTGCCCCGGGGCCTCCAACATCGTAGTTACGGCCCTGCAAAAAAGTATTTACATTTTGAAATACTGCCCATCAGCTCTGATACCAAGATAAAAATATGAAATGTACAAAAAGGATGGATGATTAAAAGAAAAAATTACCCAAAAACTTTCCCAAATTTAATCAAATTTGTGATTTTTTATATCTAATCGTTGTTTCATTTTACTCAAGCATATTGTCTGAGTCTTTCTTTTTTCTCCTATACTCTTCCAAATCTTCTTCTCTACCTGTCTTCAGCCATTTCTTTCGAGCTAGATTTTTTTCCCTGGTTGCTGTTTCGCTGTCTTCGTTATACCATTCTTTTTGCCTTTTTATTTCTTTGTATCCAATTACTTTTTCTGCTACTATCGAAATGTGACCTTTTATTTCTTTCCACGTTTCTTCTATGTTATTAGGGTTCGTAACTTTTAAATTTGCTTTAAACTCTTTAGAATAATCTTTCTGAACAGTATCCGAATCTAGTTTTCCAATTTTTCTTTTCGTGTATTTTTGAAATTCTCCTCCACTTTTTTGAAATCAAAATATGATCGATTTGATTACCCTCAGTTGATCCTGGTATTAGCCACGTTACCTTATGTTCTTTTTTGTGTTTGAAGTGTGTGCTCATTATAAATGTGTCTGTTGCTGCTGCTAGGTTACAAAGCATTCTCCCATTAGTATTCGTAATTGTGTGGAGAGTTTCCTTACCAGCGACGTCCTTATATCTTCCTTTCCTATAATTGCGTTGAAATCACCTAGTAAAATTAATATGTCATTCTTGGGTATATTTTCATATATCTCTTCGAGTTTCTCGCAAAAATCGTTTTTGACTTTTTCTTTCGCATTCTCAGTGGAAGCATAAATATGCATTAATGAATGTTAAATTAGATTGCTTGTTCTTTATTCTGACATAAGATAATCTTCCACATATTGCTTTGAAATCTATCACCTTGTCCCTTAATTTACTGCTAATTAGGAAGACTGTACCATTATGTCCTTGTTTGGTATTTTCGGAATGAAACATTGTGTATTTGTTTTTTACTATTAATCCTTGATCTTTCCATCGAATTTCTTGTAAAGCTAAGATTTCGATCTTGTTCTTTTCCATCTCATTCGCGAGCTCTTCCATTTTCCCTGCTCTTAATAAAGTCTTAATGTTCCATGTTCCTATTCTTATCCTGTTAGTTTTTCTTTTACTTCTATTTTTTTTTGTTTTTTGTGTCTTATTATACTCCTTACAACCGTTTCCTTATTCATAGCCAATTTTCGTTCCTGTTTTTTATCATTTGCTGAATTATTTCCTAGTTTTTTGGAGTATTGTTTAGCTTTGTTATTTTTGCTATATTATCTTCTGTGCTTGGGCTTCCCATGGGAGATCTTTGACTAAATTTCGTAGCATTATTTTTGTTTTCCTGTACTCTACTGTCTTCTCCAATTGTTTTTCCAAGTGGACATATTTCTTTTGCCGGTTCGGGATAACGCCCGGTTTCATAATAAACTTAAAGTGAACATTAATTAAAGCACCTAAAGTTCACTTTAAAGTTGACATTTACCCATATGAATTGCATTGGTAAAGGTACCAACTTAAAATTTAAAGTCCACTTTAACTGATTATGCAACAGAGAGTAAGTAATTTAGAGGAAATTATAATATCTATTATGTATAACTATAATCTTCTTCCACATTTTGTGAAATATAGGGCATGTTGTGTATCCTTTTAAAAAGTTAGTTTACTGTTTACCCATATGAATTGCATTGGTAAAGGTACCAACTTAAAATTTAAAGTCCACTTTAACTGATTATGCAACAGAGAGTAAGAAATTTAGAGGAAATTATAGCTATTATGTATAACTATAATCTTCTTCCAAATTTTGTGAAATATAGGGCATGTTGTGTCCTTTTAAAAAGTTACTTTACTGTTTACTTTTGAAAGAAGTTTTATTTTGGTCCTCGATGGTAGGTATTGTTTGTTAAATAAATAAACTTATTTATCTTCTATGCTGTGAAATTCTTTCGAATGCGACCAATGCTGTTTCTTAATATTAATATTAATATTATGGTTAATTCGACTATGTTTATTCAGATTAAACTGGATTTAGATTAAAAGCTGGATTCAGATTAAACTAAAGGATTTATCACAAAGTAAACAGATCACAAATGTTTTAAAATACTCGAAGTAAGCAAGTAAGCAATTTACACCACCCACAACCACAACAAAAACTCCCGCTCTGTCAGTCTTAATCCTCTGATTACGAACACAGATATGACGTCAGTAGTTCTAACCAATAAAATCTTGGAATTCATAGCGATATTTAACGGATCGTGAAAAAGTTCACTGACTTGTCTTTACTGGCGCTCACGAGCAGTACCGGCGCTAGGGTATAAGGCGCCCGCCTGCAAAACTAGCATGGGCGCCCTTCGGTTTCTTTAAATTAGTATTTTGTAAGTATAATACCAGCAGAAAAAAAGCTCATTTTGGCGCCCACCAAACAGGGACGCCCGCCTGCATCGCATCCCTTGCAGGCCCGTTATCGCCGGCCCTGCTCACGAGCTTTTAAATTGAAATCCAGATTCCGTAATAAGGCTTTTCATTCACAGTCATTTGTTTAGAGCTTCTGTCATATGTTGTATAAACCGTGCATATTAATATTATACACGGATTATACGACATTTGACAGAAGCTCGAAACAAATGACAATCGATGAAAAGCCCTATTCGTTAAGCGTGATAAAGTGAGTACAAAGACATACATATTTGTTTCTTTGTAATTTTGTAATTACAGCTTCAATTTACCGTACACTTCTCGTAGACTCTGCCGATAAGGTAGAGTCGTGTTGGGGAAAAGTCGCACGTCCCTTTTAAATACCCCCTCTGCATACGAGGTCACAGCGGATTTGAGCGGATAGTCTGTTTTTAAACCAAGAGGAAGAGGAGTGATTCAAATTTTCTGCACCGTAAAGATTGTTTGTAATTGAACCAACCTCAGCTCAGGCTCCTCAGGTAAGTTTACTCCACTGTTATCAAATTTTGACACTAATCACATTTATACAATTTTGACACTATAGGACTTTTCATTCACAGTCATTTGTTTCGAGCTTCTGTCATGTGTCGTCTAATATTAAGATATCTACGTCATACGTCTTTGGTTTGTATCATTGGTATATACCAATAACGTATGACGTAGATCTATTAATATTAGACGACAAATGACAGAAGCTCAAAACAAATGACAATCGATGTGGAAGCCAAAAAAACGAAGTGGAAGTGACAATCGATGAAAAGCCCTATTGGCAGTTCATAGGTTTTTTTTTCTTTTACGGCCTCTGGGAACTGCGCTCATTTAGCCAGCAACACTTCTTGAAATCGACGCTTCACCATACACCAAGACCATTACGAATCCATCTTCCGAATCCATTACAAAAACAATCCAGGGTAGGTAAGGAAAAAAAACTTTTCGCACCTAGATCGTTCAGGGTGACTAATCACATACTAAGTAGGGATACGGGGTATTATTAATTTACACGACTAATTTTATAATCTAAAGTTTCAATTAATATTTATGGATTACCGTCAAAGGCCGATATGATCAACCAAAAAAGAAGATGTATTTGGTGATATTTGTAGTCACTTTCTTGGGGTGTGAATCTGTCTTTTTAATTTAGTTTACTCCTCTTGGTTTAAAAACAAAGCCACAGACAAAGCGTAGTGATTTAATGGCTTTTAAATAAATATGGTTTGAATTCGTGTGTTCCCTTTTTAAAATTCGCTCTAAATAATGAGAAATAATATCAGATGATTCCATATAAGTTTGGTTGTGTGTACATCTTTTCTTAATGTACATAATAAATTCAATTCGCAAAATTAAATTCCAACTATTTCCAACAGAGGGCGCTCAAAATTTCAAAGATGGACGACAACTCTAGGAAAACAATTCATTTGTAATTTGAATTCACATTCACAGTTCTAAACAAGGGCGGATCCAGGGAGGGGGCCAGGGGGCCATGGCCCCCTCCGAGAATTAAAAAAAAATAAATTTAAATATGTTTTCTGGACTAGAATTGAACAAAAACAGTAACGGAAGCTTTAAGAATGACATAGGATGTTTTATAAATCAAAATTTAGATAATTTTACAAAGTGCCAATTTTTAGAACGACCTTGGCAGCCATCAAAATCTTATCAATTCCCGTATTCTATACACACAAAGAATAAAAAAGAAATGAAGCGTTACTTGGATCACAAGAACTTAAAACAAAGGGGTTGGTGGGTGTTTTCGCACAGTTAAAAGGGATTGTTTTATAAGTATTGCGTTTTATTTATCTAATGAAAAATATGCTCACAATAAAGGGATGGCAGCCCAAAGCCTTGTCATGAAACCTTCAAAATCTTTCGCCAAATTCATGGGCAAAGACAAAGCCATACAATCTCATGAAAAAACATAATACCACAATGTTATGAGTGCGTTGAAGTTGAGGTGGGTTTTCTACAAAGTTATCGCAACCCGCAAAAGTCAGTCATTAGCCAAATAGACTCTCAAAGGTCTAAACAGATATAAGAAAATAAAGAAAGACTACGACTAATAGTAGAGTCTATAGTATTTTTAGGTCGACAAAATATTCCTCTAAGAGGCCATCATGATGATGGCCTTCTGCTTCTGGACGAAGATGCTGGACCTAGCAATGAGGAGTCCAGGGGCAATTGTCAAGGTTTAAAATCGCATCAGGAGATAAGCACCTATTAATCGACACCTATCCGCAGCAATATGCATTAGTAACATCAGTCAAAATCAATTGATAACATGTTGTGGTGAAGAAATAATTGAAAAAAATAATGAATCAGGTTCAAAATGCAAATTATTACTCTGTGATATTTGACGAAACGACCGACGTATCCCACATAGAACAGCTGTCTCTAAATTTGAAATACATACGCAATAACAACATTCGTGAAAACGTTGTCAAGTTCATCGATGCTTGGGCTTGACATAAAAACAATGAGTGAAAATCAAGAAAGAGGGGAAGAACAAGGCCTGACAGGAGAAGCATTCTGAAAAATAGTATTAAACTTGTTGAAAGAACTGCACTTATGGATCCGAAGAAACGTGGAGGGATCGGTACTGACTTAATAATACTTTAATAACGATAACTTTTGAATGTCTGTATGCAACTCAAAAGTGTGTGAAAAGTGCCTTAAAACTCACCATTGTAACCCTAATTTTTTAAAATTACTTTCTGGCCCCCCGGTACCCCTCCCCAAAAAAAGTTCATGGCCCCTCCCGAAAATCGGTCCTTGATCCGCCCTTGGTTCTAAAACGTTAAATTAAAATCATTTACAGGAGTGTTTTGCCAAAGTAGCCACTAAGTTTTGCAACTAAGACATCTTATAAGTTAAAGACGAATCAAAGTTATGTTTAATCTGTATGCATTCATTAAAATTTGATGCTAACTACTGATTTGTTTTTACCTTTTTTTCATAAAAAAAATCTGGCCACCCGATAATCACACAGCGTTCTAAAAATTATTAATCTATCTTAGGATTTCGAATTTTGTTTTTAATTTAATTAATAGGTGCACTACAGTTTATTTTACACCAATAGATAACAATTTTTAATTAAATAAAAACTGGAAACTTGGAAACTAAGTAGGTGAATTTATTTTATAATAATTGTGTTCTGGAAATTACGAAGTGGTCGGGATATTTTGCATAACAATATACATTCTATGTACAGAATATATACTACATTTTATTTATTTATTTAATTTTGCAGTCGCCTTAACATTAACTTACCTACTACGTTTAATACAAACGTTAAATTAACAAGATGTGTGATTTGACATTGGTTAATTTAGGTCATTACGTAGAGTATAATAGGAATGAATGCTGAGGAACACTGCAATAGTTTTTTTAAGTCGAAATTATTGTTAATTACAACATAAACTGACCGCAAATATGTACACAAATTAATGGCAAAGTCAATGTTTTCTTTTCTTTCTTGAGTTGATGCTTTTCAAATTCGCCACCAGGCGTCGCCCACTTTGCGGTTCCTCGCCAATAGGGCTTTTCATCGACTGTCATTTGTTTCGAGCTCCTGTCAAATGTCGTATAATCCGTATATAACATTAATATACATGGATTATACGACATGTGACAGAAGCTCGAAACAAATGACTGTGAATGAAAAGCCCTATTACGCCAATGCAATCCAGTTTTTAAAAACAGGAATCTACTACTTGGAGAATTATCGGTTGCCTGCATATTGGCGAATTGTCGCAAATTTCGTAAATAAAACTAATGTGCTTCTGTCATTTACACGATCTAACCTTCTCCAAAAATGTTTTCTTAAACTTAAAAGTCACCGCATATTTCCTATTTTAATGTCAAATAAAATAGTGACTTTAGCTTTCCGGACTGAAGCCAAAAAATTCTTAACCGTTTTACATAAACCGTTAGCTTACAACAGAAATAAAAATTGGTTCAGTAGAACTTCTAAAGTACCGTTACCGTTAGGAAAGGAAAGCAGAAACGTCCCTGGTTCAGTCCCCTTCAAAAACCGTCGCACCAATCTCCTGCGCTTGCCGCAATCGGTTGCTGTGTCAGTGGGGCGAAGTCAACATTATTGTTGTAGTGAGTGGTTAAGTTCTATAAGTTATAGTAAGAGACGTCTCTCAGTTCAGAAAACATCGAAAAATATGCCTGAAGGAAAACCTTTCGAAAGGTTGCCGCAAAATGTTAAACCTAAAAACTACCGCCTGTCCCTCGTGCCAGATCTTACAGCCCTGACTTTCCAAGGAAATGTTTCTATAGAAGTTGAGGTAGGTCCTTATTTACCATATGCCGGTTTTATTTATGAAGGGAATAATATAAATATTTAATACTTGAAGAAGAAGCAAGGAATATAGATTCTATATTCCTTGGTTAAGGCCTAAATGCCCATTAAATAATCCTTCAGAATTTGAATTTCAACAATTGGGGAACTAATCTCACTGGATTGAGTAATCCTAAAACTATATTTTTCTTAGGAATATTGATTTGTTAGTGCTCTATTTTTGTATTTCATTTTGCTCTATTTTTGTAAATAGATTTTATTTGACCTACAATACTGTACATAATACAATTTTTGTATCTACCTACTAACTTATGTTACTAGATATGCTACCAAGTCTTATTGGGAATTTTTCACCTTGCATTTTGATACAGTACAAAGTAAATACATCACTAAGTTATTTGCCATTTCAAATTTCAACAATTCAGAAATTTTGATACAGATTTTGGTTTTGACAGCCTTTAAAATGGTTCATGAATTTTACAACAGCGTTTGCTATCCAGCAAAGAATAAGTAGCTTCACTTTATGTGACTTATATATTTAATATAGCTCAACAGGCCTTAAAGGCCCATGGCTTGGAATTTCTCCACAGTTTTTCTCCATTTTCTCCTGTCTATGGCCGCAGTTCTCCAATTTGATATCCCAATTGTTTCCAGGTCTTCTTTACATGTTTTTAGCCACTTTTTCCTGGGTCATCCTCTTCTCCTCTTTCCTTCCCCTCTCAGCAGCAAGTCCCTTGCCCACCTTCCGTCAGCCATTCTCGGAAGATAGTATGTGATAATATGTGACTTACATACTGTAATACTATATGCTACTGCAAACCAAATAGGTTACTGTTTATTTATTTGATTTGCTTGAAAAGTTTGAATAGGTATATTAAAATCTGTTTTTTTTTGTAGTACCACTTCTGAATAGGTCTCTCCCAATTGCTTAAATCTTTCTCTAACTCGCTCCAATCTAATCCACTGTTTACCTGCCACTGCACTTATGTCAGCTATGAATCTCAAATTCAAATTCAAAATATCTTTTATTAAAAAAATTGTAAACAACACACTTATTGCAAATTGTCACAATTGAATAATAAGTGTCTAATATACATACAAAATTACAATTACAACTACTATGAGTTAAAAGTTAAAATGTGTGATTTAAAAACTCATACACAGAATATGGTTCTAAATCCAATAAAATGCTTTTTATTTCAGTTCTGAATATATTAAAATTCTGTTGCAATTTAATTCTAACAGGTAATTTGTTGAAAAATTTTATACACGAATATGTAGGTCCTCTCTCTGTTGTGACTAGCCTCTGTATAGGAAAATTGCGCCCTACATACCTAGTGGGTATGCTGTGTTTTGGCTCAGAATGTGTAAACCTATCCCTATTCTTGAACAGGAACAGTAAACACTCATATACATATACATATAAAGCCCTGCCACTGTTAATAATTTTATCTCCTTAAATTTTCCCCTACAGGTCCTTCGAGCTTTTATCTTGAGCATTGTTCTTATTGCTCTCTTCTGAGCAATGAATACTCTATCAACATCAGTTCCTCTGCCCCAGAAAATAATACCATATCTGAAAACTGACTAGATGTTTGCAAAATAAACTGTCTTAAGAGGCTACAGTAGCGATCAACAGGTATAGTCCGTCCGCTATAACTTTTCCCATCCGGTACGATTCATTTTCAATCAAGTTAAGTCAAAGCAGAAAGTGAAACGTACGCCGATATGTTTAGTATATAGTATACAGTATACAAAATGTATATACACATTGACGTTCGTTTCAATTTATGTTTTGACTTAATTTGATTGAAAATTAATCGTACCGCATGGGAAAAGTTATACCAAATGGACTATAGCAACAAACACGTTCCAAGATTGCGGCTCTAATTTTGAATATTTTGTCGAGATATTTGGCACACATATTCGTAATATAATAAAGAATGGCGTTACAGAGCCCAATTTCAGAAATATGTTAGTACGTGGAAATTACACTATAACTAAATAAAATATTGAAAAAAGGAGCCTGTACTGCCATTAAGAAGAAAAAAAAAACTTTCTTCAAATAAACTTTTTTATCCCATGCCTAGATTTTGTGTAATCTTGGAACTACTAAATTTTTTTATTTCTAACAAAAGCTCGAACATATAACTAAATAACTAATTAGGCAACATAGAGAAATTATCACTGTCATTTTGACAAACCTGCGTCAGATTTTCTATAATCTGTTCTGTCATCTTTATCGATATCTGTTCAGTGCAGTAGTGTGTTAATTTAAGAATTCGTTTTTGTTGTTTCATAGGAAAGTGGTGTTTATTGATAGTTAATTTATTATATATTTGTTGTTGTATAAGTTGTTGGCCTCTTTGAAAGAATAGATTGTTGTTAATTGTGAGTTTTAGTTATATGTAGGTAGGTAAGTATATTTTACTTAAAAATATTTTGAATTCTAATGCGAGTATATAAAGTTTTAGGAGGATTTTTTATTCTAAAAATATTATCAATAGTTTAACAAAATGGAAAAAATAAATCAAACGAAAAATAAAGTGAAACCTTCCAAGAAAAAGTCCATTAAAAACCGTGCCAAAATTATGCGAAAATCAAAATTTGTTTCGCTTCACAACAAAAAAATATTTATTATTGTTTTATTATTAGATATTCCATGCAAATACCTTTCTAAATACCTATCTTAACTTAAAATTTTCACCCATTTTGGTTTATTTTTATAAATATCTATTTATTAATAATAAAATCGTTTTCTATTACTTTCATTTAGCGCGACTATGATATTGTCAAAATATTAATCTTAGATAATGTCAAAGATTACCACTGTTGCCAAAGTTTATGATACTATCTCCCGAAGTTATATTTTGTTGCTACCTGTTGATCGCTACTGTTTACTGTTAAGCTATATTTCAAAGTTTCAAATCTGTCTGATTGTCTAAGGGTCCAGGAAGACTTGACTTCTCTATACAATTGTTCTCTTTTTAATTGTCTTCAGTTGAATAAAGATAAGTGTTTTGTTATATCCTTTAGCAAATCTAAAAATAATGTTGTGTTTGACTATCACATTAATACAAGTCTTCTATCAAGATTGACTGAAATAAGAGATTTGGGGGTGTTATTTGACAGTTCCTTGTCATTTATCCCACACATTAACAAATAAAGCATACCGTATTGTAGGTTTTATCACAAGAAACTCTCGAGATCTTTCCGTACCCACATATAGAATGTTATATTTTACTTTCGTCCGTAGCATCCTGTCTTATGCTTCTATAGTATAACTAATACTTAGTTTAGTATTTGTGTTATGGTTAGGATACTTTATTTTTGTTAAATTTTTGTAAAATGGGGACATCCCGTAATAAATAAATAAATAAATCGTCAGTTGATAAGAAAAAAATCAACATCCCGTATCTCGGAAACGAAACATTTGCGGACATATGTGTATAAAGCAAACGGTCATTATTTTTTCATGTAGAATTACCCCTTAAAGTTTATCGCACTTATTTAGAAACACTCTATTGATGAAGAACAGGGCTAGATGTTAACGTACCTAACTTTTTTTATTATCCAACAGAAGCAAATGAATCAAAAAAGGAAATGTTAAGAAAGTCTAAGACTACAATTGAGTTTTAATTTGAATATTTTATATGCTAGAATATTCCACAGGGTGTTCCGAACTTTAAGGAAAAAACACAGTATGATTGTTATACCCGGTATAAAATAACATTTACCTGTCTAGCAACATTACAACGACATTCGTAAATAATAAAGCTATATCGTACTTAAAAAATCACTCAAATTGGACAAATGGTTTAGGAAATTCGAGTCATCAAACATGTCCCATTTTTAAGGTGTTCCTTTAATTTTGCCGGTGTGTGTATGTATAAATATCGCTGAGTAAATCGAGTTTACTTCAGAGTTCATACGAAAGGTAAAACAGCTGCTTCCTTCATATTTTAAAATTAAAAATTTGTTTAAGGTATTTACGCATGTTCCGCGCCGGAAATGCAGGTCAACCAAGGCTATGTCGACAATAGTGCTTTAAACTATTGATTGACATCGGGAAAGACGTTCCCTGAAACAGAAGATTCCTTACTCATTCGCCATTCAGAATCATGTTATATCAATCAAAAGTTAACTAAAATATATCGTCAAAAACACAAAACGCTAAATGTCAGTTGTCATGTCCAAAAAACCATCCCAATATCTATCCGGGACTGTCAGACATTTGCTATAACTGAATATACGGAACGGCGGCATGACTCGGCAGGAAAGATCCTTCCTTAAGCTATAGGTAACAAACTGGGATTTCTCCAAGCCAACCATATTCCACATTATCAATATGTTCCTGAAAGTATCGTTGATAATGGCAACTACAAGCTAGATTGGAACTGCACTTTGCTCACAGAATACAGAGCAACAACCAGTGGCTCATCATAAACCAGATCCCATACTAATTAATAGTTAACTAGACACAAAGCAAATTGTTCTGGCGATACCTAAAGTGTAAAACGCACACTAAAAGATCGCCAAGTACAGATATCTAGAAATACAAATAAGGAGAATGGAACGGACCCAGTCAGTCCTATTATTCTCTCTACTATCGGTTTTATCTCGAAAGACTTTCTAGAAAACATAAAACAACTGGTTTTTATAAGACCATGCAGAAAGCTGTAGGTACTATCTTCGACATCCAGATGCGCACGAAACTTTTTGGGGGATGCTTCAACATACCACGTTACCTTGAGGGCTTGATAACATGGAAAGAGTCTCACCAGAGCTCAATTTTTTTGATACCATAGGTTTCTGAGATGAGTGAATTTTCACTTTATAGGGAGTGTGACCCATATGGCTTCAATCGGAATATGTTTATGTAGCAGAACTGAAAAAAGGAAAAAGGAGACCCTGTTAAAATTCTGGAAAGATAAGTTTTATAAGAACGATAATGAGACAAAAAATATTAATGACAATGAATATTTATTGAAATAACAAGGAACAAGGACACGGATGACCTAATCGAAGTGGATGTACATGAACAAAAAATAAAGCAAACAAAAAATATACAAATACCTGCGAACATATAGATAATATAGCCCAGTAAATGAACGGGAAATTCGGCGATACCGTGTAATTTTCAGGGGCAGCTTCGAATTGCATGAAAATTTGGATTTAGGTTCTACTTACCCTCCACTTCAAAGTTGAAATTGTGCCGTTGGTTGCTTTTACTTGGGGGGTGACAGTCACCCCTTCTCGGGGGTGAATAAACATATGTTCAAGATAAGACCGGAAATGGATAAATTGACTGATTTTAAGCAACTTTTGTACTATAGAGTTTTTACAGTCAATACTTTTCAAGTTATTTGCCATTGAAAATGTTGATTTTTCCACAAAAAACTACGTTTTCAGGCGTTTTTTCGCAAATAACTCAAAAAGTAAATATTTTATCGAAAAAAATATTCTTAGCAAAAGTGTAGCTTATAAAAGACCCAAAAAATGGTGTATCAGTAAAGTCTATCAATCAAATAAAAACAAAGTTGTAGCTCATGAAAAATACGTTCCTATTCGTCTAATTCCAAATCGAATATTTCAAGGTGAAATCACCGAAAAATTAAGCACTTTTCGGGATAAACCCATTTAAACTTTTTTAAAGTGTTTATAAAAACCTTTGTTTTAATTGTTAACAAAAGTTTTACCATTAAAAATAAGCGAGTTACGCTCAAAAGAAAGTTGGCCCTCTTTTTTTTTGTAAAAAATCATGAAAATCTCGCCGTGTTTAGCTCTCCAAATGAAATTAATCGCTACCGCTTTACAAGCAATTTACTTACCTGTCTATTTTTTATATGATCTGTCAGTCTCACCGGTTTAAAGTGTTTATTTTTGAAAGGGTTATAATTGAGAAAGCTTGAATGGGTCACTAATCACGATTGTATGCAAATTTTGAACAGCCATATCTTAACCAATTTTTGTCTTACGGAAAAACAAAATGAAACTAGCATATTTATAATAGCAAAACCTACATTTTTTACTCTTTAAGATTTTTCTTATCACTAATACTTTTTAAGTTATTTAGAAAAAAGGAAATTTTTCAAAAATTTTTAGAATTTTTTTACTATAACACCAAATGTTTTCAAAAATAAGCACTTCAAACCAATCAAACTTACAGATCATATAAACAATACACATACAGTTAAAATATATAAAGCCAAACGATTAATTTCATTTAGGGTGCTAAATAGAGGGAGGTATTCACGATTTTTTTTTACCAAAAAAAGGGGCCAACTTTTTTTTCAGTGTAACTCGTTTATTTTTGATGCTGTAAACTTTTGTAAAAAACAAATAATAAGTTTTTTTTCGATACTTTAATAATGTTAATATAATAAGGTTTTCCCGAAAAACGCTTCTTTCTTCGTTGATTTCTCGTTGAATTATTCGATTTGGAATTAGACGAATAAGAACGTATTTTTCTTGAGCTACAACTTTGCTTCTACTCAATTTGTAGATTTTACTGGTACACCATTTTTTTTTCGTTTTTTTATAGGCTCCACTTTTGCTAAAAATATTTTTTCGATAAAATATTTATAGTGTAGGAAACAAAGGTTCAACCTTGCAAAATGGACACAAGTCCGGTTTTATTTTTTTTCTGGTATATCAAGGGGTGCTTACTATAAGACTAACTTTTTCTGAAAAAAATTCGCCCCGGAACCCCCCTTTTCACCCCTTTAAAGGGGGTAATTTGTGGTTTTTTCAGAACGTAGCCCTTCCTGTACCTTTTACAAAAAATTTCATTTATAGAAATATGAAGAGGACTATATTTTCTACGATTTATTTCCCGACAGCATATGTCTATCATCCACCGTTTAGCGGGGGTGGCGCCCCAAAATTGACAAGTTTTTAAAAAAGATGTTTTTAAAAAAAATATGTTTTTCCCTAACTGTAACGAAAATTAAGAAGAAATCCTGCGGCAATTATTCACAAATAATTGGTTGACTTTTTGGTATAGGTTTCACTTAAGGGTAATTGCCCTTTTTTTAATTACAGATTGTTACATTTTAAAAAACCCCTTTTTATACCATCTGAACCATTTATGCTAGAGTAAAAAGACTTTCAGCGATTACCCATGTACTGGTGCTATTTACAAATTTGTATAATGCACCTCCATTTTTTCCCGGAACCACCCCAAAAAAAGAAGAATTAATAAATAAAGTGATTTTCTTGGAATCCTTCACACACAATGCCCTTTATTAATATGCTTCATATATCATTTTGTGCACGTTATTATTACCCATGCATGGACACCAAAAGCGATTTCCTAGTGCAACCCTTGCAGCAAAAAAAAAATAAAATGGGTGGTTGAAATTTTTTTTTGTTTTTTTGCTTTTTGATCCATATGGGCATATGCTTCATCAATAGTGCTTTTCAAAAATATATATGGTTATTGCAACATCTCTGCGGAAACCACCCCTTGAAAATATACTGCAGAAACTACCCCTATCTTTTGGCGAGCATGTTTTTACGATTTTCTCATTACCTATGCATTCTTTTTAAACAAAACTTATGCAAGGTTAAAGACCACTATCTACTCTAAACATTAGCTCCCATTTATTTTTTTCGTATAAGCAACCGTTACGGCACAGTGGCGCCGTAAACCTCGTATATGCTTTGGCGGGTTCCAGTTTTTGTTTTTTTTTTTCGTCATCTGTTCGTTTTATTGATAAAGTACTTATGTAAAATAAAACAACACAGTGTAACCTACAAATTATGACTTATGCACATTTTACAATCTTTGCGCCCCAAAGCCACAGTGATGGCCCAAAATCAATTTTTGCATATTTTCGCCACCTACACGCATTTTATTGCATTAATGCTACCTTAATAGCACAATATTTAACCTTAGGTGGTCGCTAAGCAGTGGCGGATCCAGGGAGCGCTGATGGGGGTGATCACCTCCCCCCTCTCAAACCAAGTGATATTATATTCAAAGATTATAAAAATATTGTTTTATTTTTATAGAAATTTAGCCAATTGGCACCCCCTCTTACCGATGCTGGATCCTCCATTGTCGGTAAAGCATAAAAAGTATGCCATTCTTATAAAAATAATAATATAATATAAGTATTTCTATAAAAATAAATGAATATTTTTATAATCTTTGAATATAATATCACTTGGTTTGAGAGGGGGGGGAGGTGATCACCCCATCTCCCCTCCCTGGATCCGCCACTACTTAGCGACACCTTAAGGGTAAATATTGTGCTATTAAGGTAGCATTAATGCAATAAAATGCGTGTAGGTGGCGAAAATGTGCAAAAATTGATTTTGTGCCACCACTGTGGCTTTGGGGCGCTAAGATTGTAAAATGTGAATAGGTCATAATTTGTAGGTTACAATGTGTTGTTTTATTTTACATAAGTACTTTATCAATAAAACGAACAGATGACGAAAAAAAAACAAAAATTGGAGCCCGCCAAAGCATATATGAGGTTTACGGCGCCATTGTGCCGTAACGGTTGCTTATACGAAAAAAATGAATAGGACCTAATTTTTAGAGTAAATAGTGGTCTTTAACCTTGTATAAGTTTTGTTTAAAAAGAATGCATAGGTAATGAGAAAATCGTAAAAACATCCTCGCCAAGGGATAGGGGTAGTTTCTGCAGTATATTTTCAATGATAGGGGTGGTTTCCGCAGGGATGTTGCAATAACCATATATATATTTTTGAAAAGCACTATTGATGAAGCATATACCCACATGGATCAAAAAGTAAAAAACAAAAAAAAATTTCAACCCCCCAATTTATTTATTTATTTTTTTTTTTTTGGCTACAGGGGTTGCACTAGGAAATCGCTTTTAGTGTCCATACATGGGTAATAATAACGTGCACAAAATGATATATGAAGCATATTAATAAAGGGCATTGTGTGTGAAGGATTCCAAGAAAATCACTTTATTTATTAATTCTTCTTTTTTTTTTTGGGTGGTTCCGGGGAAAAGTCTTTTCACTCTAGCATAAACTATTCAGATGGTATAAAAAGGGGTTTTTTAAAATGTAACACCCTGTATTTAAAAAAAAGGGCAATTACCGTTAAGTGAAGCGTATACCAAAAAATCAATCAATTATTTGTGAATAATTTCCGTAGGATTTCTTCTTAATTTTCGTTACAGTTAGGGAAAAATATATATTTTTTAAAAACATCTTTTTAAAAACTTGTCAACTTTGGGGCGCCACCCATGCTAAACGGTGGATGATAGACAGATGCTGTCGGAAAATAAATCGTAGAAAATATAGTCCTCTTCATATTTCTAAAAAAGAAATTTTTTGTAAAAGGTACAGGAAGGGCTACGTTCCGCAAAAACCACAAATTACCCCCTTTAAAGGGGTGAAAAGGGGGTTCCGGGGCGAAATTTTTTCAGAAAAAGTTAGTCTTATAATAAGCACCCCTTGATATAACGAAAAGAAAATAAAACCGGACTTGTGTCCATTTTGCAAGGTTCAACCTCTGTTTCCTACACTATTACTTTTTGAGTTATTTGGGAAAAACGGTCTAAAAACGTAGTTTTTTGTCGAAAAATCAACATTTTAAATCGCGAATAACTCGAAAAGTATTGACTTACGCAAAAAACTTTATAGAACAAAAGGTTCTTAAAATAAGTCAATTTATCCATTTCCGGCCTTATTTTAAACACGCGTTTGTCACCCCCCGAGAAAGGGTAAATGTCACCCCCCCCCCCCCCAAGTAAAAGCAACCAACGGCACAAATTCAACTTTGAAGTGGAGGGTAAGTAGAACATAAATCCAAATTTTCATGCAATTCGGAGTTGCCCCTGGAAATTACACTCCAAAACGGTCATTTATTGGGCTAATAGAGGTAGCATTGAAGACGATCTAAACAACATACTAGAGAGTACAGGGAACTAGTAGGCAGGAACTAAATAGGGGATTCCTCAACAACAAAGAAATATGACATATGAAACAATACGACAGAAGAACAATAATGAAACAGAAGATGACAATATGAAACAATATATAGGCCAACGTTGACATACGGAGCAAAAAAATAGATTTTAAACAGAAGACATCACAGTAGGATACAAGCAGCAGAGATGAAATACTTCAAAAAACGATAGGGGCAAGAAGGACAGGCATACTCAAAAATGAAGAAATACGAGACACACTTAAAATGACACCGTTACTTGACACAATAAAAGAGAAAAATTAGCATGGTTCGGTCATATAACACGAATGGACAGTAAGGGGCAAGTGAAAAGAGTGGAACAGTGATATAGCAGAGAGAGAGAGAGAGAGAGAGAGAGAGAGAGAGAGAGAGAGAGAGAGAGAGAGAGAGAGAGAGAACTTGAGGATTGTATGAGTTTTAGCCTATTAGCTTAGCTTAAAGTGTAATAGCTTAAAAATTAAAAAAAAAATATGTCTGCAGATGCAGTGTTTTATCAGTACCGAACAACCTGAAAGTCGGTAGTGTCGGTACACATATGCGAGCCGAACTGCTTGAGAACGCTATCTTCGTACAATTTGTACGGCAGGGCACACCGCATGCGAGCTGTTCGTTCGTCGCTCGTCACGAACCACACCACGGCCTGTCGGTTTTTGGGACAAACACAAAGGATATTCGCAGTTCAATTTGGACGGTTGTTTACCGTTTTGATTTGATTTGCACATAAACAATTACATGCTATTTCCTCAATACTTGTGATTATACATGATAGGTACATCTTCATTTTTACGTTCCCCTCCTCTCGGTGGTTGGATATCATCAACGCTATTCTAATTTTGTTTATAGTTGTGCAGCGGATCCATTCCCTTAAGTTTTCAATATGATATATGAAATCAGAAGTAACTGAATAAAGATGTCTTGAATGAAAATTGTCAATGGGCCTACTACGGTTCAAAACTAAATTCTTTACCTGTCTTAGAATATTTAAAAGTACCGTTAAACTTTCAATCCGATTTGTTATCCATTCATGTCGAAATAGAAAGAAACAACCACAACGAAATTGTGGGTTTAAAGCCTCATGTTTTGATAAAGAATATGGGGTATAATTAATCTTAAATCCCGTTAGGGATCATAATCTTCGGAACGCGTGGTAAAATCTTTAGTTAGGTTGCCAGGTAAAATGTTTATATCATAAGTGATAGGCCTGGATTCCGCGTACCAAATAAAAGATTTTTAATAGCAAGCTGAAAATTTGGTCATAGTTTAACGGTGTCGAGTCAGACAAACTTTGAAGTATGGGAACAATAGAACAGGGGAAGTTTTAATATTGTATAACGTGATAGACGTGTCATCCTGACAAGTTTATGATTGTGAAAAGTAGCAGGCTGTTTTTAAGTTTATTCAATAGCCAACGTTATACCGGGTGTCCACTTATTTTTTCCCCCATTTTAACTGCCTATAACTTCTAAACGGCTTAAGAATAACTTCTAAACGGCTTAAGATAAAAATATGCGGTTTTCGATGAAATGTTTTATTTTAGTAAAAGTTTTGTCTGAATGGATTGAATTTTTTATATCGCTTTCAAATACGAAAAGAAAAATGGCGGATTTTTGAAAAAAACGTTGTTGACTTTTTTTAATGGAACACCCAGTATATTTTTTTGTAAATTGAAAGAAAGGTCATTCACCTATCCAGCGATATAAAGTTTTTTAAAATCGGTTGTCAAATCACTGAGTAATTAATTTTTAAAATGAGCGGTGCAACGTGGATATCACATACCTAAATAACATAACTATAGTCCAGAAAGCCACTGCGCATCCGCTAGGAAAAATATTCTAATTCGGATTTTTTGCGCAATCTTACTCAAAAAGGACTCCTTTTAACAAATTTGCATGTTGCCAGGACCAAAAGGTGGTCAAAAATTTTTTAACCTTTTTTTTTTGTTTTTTTCCTAAAATTATTTTTTTTGCATGGAAAAAAGTTTTTTAAGGTTTTTTGGATCATTCCAAACAGAAAAGGTCTTTAGTGACTTTTCTCTAAAAATGATAGTTTTTGACATATAAGCGATTAAAAATTGAAAAATTGCGAAATCGGCCATTTTTAACCCTCAAAAACTATGTGAAAAACTGAAAATTTTAATGTTGCCAAGGTAGGTGGATATTCTTTAAACATCGATTGATGAAATTTCGAACAGTCTTTTGCAATACAGTATTCAAAACTCCTTTGTTTATTAATTGCTACTCAAGCGTGCGCGACACTATTTTCCACCGACAATATGGTGCAAATGAAAGGAATAAATTCGTTATTTCGTAAACCGGCGACTTTAAGGAAAAATCCCGAAACAGGTCGATTTTTATTTTTAAGTTATGATATTCTGGCATATATGGTATACTAGTGACGTCATCCGTCTGGGCGTGATGACGTAATCGATGATTTTTTTAAATGAGAATAGGGGTCGTGTGGTAGCTCATTTGAAAGGTTCTTCAATTCTCTATTCAGTAATGTAAACATTTAAATAATTATTTACACAGGGTGTCCTTCTACTTCTTTTTTTGTCAAATAATTTAATTTAATAAAAATTTTTTGGGCGCCCCGTGTAAATATTTATGTAAATGTTTTTATTACTAAATAGAGAATTGAAGAACCTTTCAAATGAGCTAGCACAGGACCCCTATTCTCGTTTAAAAAAATCATCGATTACGTCATCACGTCCAGATGGATGACGTCACTAGTATACCATATATGCCACAATATTATAACTTAAAAATAAAAATCGACCTGTTTCGGGATTTTTCCTTAAAGGCGCCGGTTTACGAAATAACGAATTTATTCCTTTCATTTGCACCATACTGTCGGTGGAAAATAGTGTCGCGCACGCTTGATTAGCAATTAAAAAACAAAGGAGTTTTGAATATTTTATTGCAAAAAACTCTTCGGGATTTCATCAATCGATGTTTAAAGAATATCTGCCTACCTTGGGAACATTCAAATTTTCAGTTTTTCACATAGTTTTTGAGAGTTAAAAATGGCCGGTTTCGCAATTTTTCAATTTTTAATCGCTTATATGTCAAAAACTATCATTTTTAGAGAAAAGTCACTAAAAACCTTTTCTGTTTGGAATGATCCAAAAAACCTAAAAAAACTTTTTTCCAGACAAAAAAAATAATTTTAGGAAAAAAACAAAAAAAAACGTTTTAAAAATTTTTGACCACCTTTTGGTCCTGGCAACATGCAAATTTGTTAAAAGGAGTTCTTTTTGAGTAAGATTGTGCAAAAATTCCGAATTAGAATATTTTTCCTAGCGGATGCGCAGTGGCTTTCTTGACTACTAAGCAAAATGATATTATGTTATGTGATTTCCACATTGCATCTTTCATTTTAAAAATTATTTGCTCAGTAATTTGACAACCGATTTTAAAAAATTTAATATCGCTGGATAGGTAAATGACCGTTTTTTCAAGCTACAAAAAATATACTGGGTGTTTCAATAAAAAAAGTCAACAACGTTATTTTTTTTCAAAAATCCGCCATTTTTTATTTAAAAACGACATAAAAAATGGTCATTTACCTAAAAACTTGGAAAAACGGTCATTTCCCTATCCAACGATATAAATTTTTTTAAAATGGGTGGTCAGATGACTGAGTAATTAATTTTTAAAATGAGAGATGCAATGTGGAAATCACGTAACATAATATTAATTTGCTTAGTTATGTTATTTAGGTATATGACATCCACGTTGCACCTCTCATTTTAAAAATTAATTACTCAGTGATTTGACAACCGATTTTGAAAAACTTTATATCGCTGGATAGGTGAATGACCTTTCTTTCAATTTACAAAAAAATATACTGGGTGTTCCATTAAAAAAAGTCAACAACGTTTTTTTCAAAAATCCACCATTTTTCTTTTCGTATTTAAAAGCGATATAAAAAATTCAGTCCATTCAGACAAAACTTTTACTAAAATAAAACATTTCAGCGAAAACCGCATATTTCTATCTTGAGCCGTTTAGATGTTATAGGCAGTTAAAATGGGGGAAAATATAAGTGGACACCCGGTATAATAAACGAAAAAATATTTGTCCGAAAAAAATGTTAGGTATTTTAACCAGTCCGACACGTAGAACATGTCAAATTACAGGAATTAATCGGTGGGCTGAAAAGTTCGTAGGCTAACATAGAAAGAATTTTTTTGATAAAATTTGATTTTATTATTCAGTACAGTTATCTGCGAACACGGTACAACGATTATAGCGGTCATACAACTTTTCAATATCATTTTTATAGTTTTGATCGCGCTGTACGTCCTGGGTATACCCAGAGGGAGAACGCCTGCGCATTACAAAATCGAGCGTTCGCGGAGTTCAAATCTTTCCCTCTGAACACCCTCCAGATTTTTAATTCGGTATTCGCGCAGTACAGAAAAAAGATCCTGAACGTGTCCGGGATACGCTCTCGACGTTCGAGGATTTTGTTCACAGCACAACCCCACAGGGTTGTGTGGGGGTGTGCTGTGGATTTTGTTTCGGATTTTAAGTTCGCACAGGCGCACAAAATATTTGGGAAGAATTTCTTGACATTATGTTCTTACTCCTTCCAATTCTTAACCTAAAATATTGTTTTTTAAACAACTTGTAGATGTAGATTCTGGTTTTTAAAGTTTTAAAATTATGTAAAGTGTTGTATCATTTAAATATTCTTCAAACAAATTTTAATATTTTTTATATTAAAGCTTTTTTAGTTGTGTTTGGCAATGTTTTCCATTAGTATGTTTATAAATAAGTGGTACCTTTTCTAGTATTATTTTCATTCGATGTTCGATAATTATCTATTATTAGGTACGGTAGTATGTATTACAATAAATTGTACTCTGTTTTTACTTAATTTCTTATATCTAGATGAGCTTATAAGTATGTACATACCTACATATTCTTGTGGTTTATTTTTCAGTTTAATTTATGAGTTAAATTAGTCTCTTATTGAATATAATGAAACATAAACAACACATCAAACTTATTCTGAAACTTTTTCTTGTGTCTTGTTATATTTCATTATTTTTGTGGTGTAATAAACCACAACACAATGCCACAACCTATCAAATTCAATACATATATTATATCAAAATTGGAAATGATTGCTTTACTAAATTATTCCTTCCTTCAGATAATGTTAAACCCCCAGGAAGTTATTAAAGGTAATTTTTATATCTAAATATCAAGCTGCCATTTCCAAGTAATACATAACAATCTTTTCATCATCATCAGTAGCTCGACAACCCTTTTTGGGTCCTGGCTTGTTCTAGGATTTTCCGCCATTCTGTTCTGTTCCTTGCTTTGTTCTTCCAGTGGGTAATCTCAAGTGTTTTCAGATCTTGTTCCATGTATCTAAGTTTGGGTCTTCCCTTTGACCTTCTCCCTACTGGTGTTTGCTTCATTATGTGTTTTGGTGTTTCGGTCTCCAACATTCGTTCAACATGGCCCATCCAGCGCAGACGTCCGATCTTTATGGATGTTATGACGTCGGGTTCGTTGTATGCTGCGTATAGTTCAAAATTATATCTTCTGCGCCATACGTCATTTTCTTTCACCCCCTTATATATGTGTCTAAGGATTTTTCGTTCAAACGTACCTAATAAGTTCTCATCGCTTTTCGTCAGTGTCCATGTCTCTGATCCATATATAAGGACCGGTTTTATCAGGGTTTTGTATATTTTGCATTTGGTTTTTCTCGTGATGTTGTTAGATCTTAGATGTTTAATGAGTCCATTATATGTTTTATTAGCAATATGTATTCTTCTCTTAACTTCTTCGCTGACATTGTTATCTGCGGTAACTAGTGAACCTAGATATGTAAAAATTTTTACGCTTTCGATGTTATAGTCTCCTATTGTCAGATTCTGCAGGTTTCTTTGACCTGTCGATTTGCTGGCCTTCATGTATTTGGTTTTCATTTCATTAATATTTAGGCCACTGTTTTGTGCCGCTCTTTATATAGCATTAAATGCTTCTATCATTTCTCTTTTGCTTCTAGCTATGATATCAACATCATCTGCAAATGCCAATATTTGTACACTTTTTGTTATTATTGTTCCTCTGGTGTTGACTTTTGACTCTCTAATTATTTTCTCTAATGTGATGTTGAATAGAATACAGGATAGGGCATCTCCCTGTCGTAGGCCCGTTCTAACATGGATTGTATCTGTTAGTGCGATAACAATCTTTTACTCTCTACAAAAGTGTAAGCCGGATTTCGGATATACCAAATGTGGAAATACCAAATTATCGAAATAATGTGGAAATAATAAAGAAACACGCTAATCAAATTTCTAACTTCTAAGAAAGGCATTGATGAATAGAAAGTTAATCCTTTGCCTGTTGCTTTTATTCTCTTTCTCTTTGTTGACATACAAATTTGTTGCATTTGCATTTTTTTGACATTGATTTCGAAATAAGAAAGGGACAACAAAAGGCTTCCTTCTCGAACCTTAATGTATGCAACCCGTCATTACATTACGAATCCGAAAATTGTTCGCGGAGCGAAAAATCCTGAGCATGTCCAGGATAAGTTTACGTTGACGCCTGCGCATTGGAAACTAATCCCGAACTTACTCTGAATACGTTCGAAATGTACTGCGCGAACACTGCTTATAATACAATTTGTCTTTAGTCTCAAAATAAGCCTCAGTTTCGACGATTACCCCTTCATTTGTGCTAATTTTTTTTTCCAGCTCGCATTCTCTTGAGGTCAGTGAACACGAACAGGTGGTAGTCGCTGAGAGCCGTATCTGGTAAATATGGTGGCTGCGGAAGCAATTCTAAGCCCAATTCATGAAATTTTGCCATCGTTTTCATTGATTTGTGACACAGTGCATTGTCTTGATGAAATAGCCAATTCTTTTTCTTCAAATGGGGCCGTTTTTTTCGCGATTTCGTCCTTCAAATGCTCCAATAACGCAAGGTAATAGTCGTTGTTAATGGTTTTTCCCTTTTCAAGATAGTCGATGAATATTATACCATGAACATCCCAAAATACTAATGCCACAGTATATAGAAGTTCCACAGTAAAACACTTCTCTGTCGGCGCTTTGATCTCAAGAAGTAATACCGGCAGTACGCAATTGGTAATTCACCAGTGGTGGATGCGGGTTTTCCCTGTTAAAATCCGTACGTTTCTATGCGACTAGCAATGCAAGAGTGGGGCAAAAGCGGGACGAGTTGAGTTCACTCCCAAAATATGAATATTACCTGACTACGTAAAAGGTAATGTTTGAATTCACTCCCAGGCGATTTTAAGCCGTCATTAATATAAGTAATTATTATACCTTAAAATCTGGACACTGTTGACAAAGCATTCGTTTAAAAGTATATTTCTTATTAGACGTTCTTGCACATCTACATCTAATTGGGATGATTTTTAAAAATGCAACTTGGTAATAACTCAAGAAAACAAAGTTTCATTGTTATGTTCTTGTTAATATTTGGTCACTAAGTTTCATTGAATACATACATTAGATAGAGTAAATATGAAATTGTTATAACTGCCCCGCTTACTTTTTTTTACAACGTATGTGATATATTTTTTATAAATTCAAAATTGGTAAGGCCGTTATTTTGTAGTTATTTCAAATTATTATTAAGTTTTTTTTTAATATCACTTTTCTATCGTACACTTTCACAACGGTATCTATACTTTGAAATAAGTATATAATTGAAAATCTTGAAGAACAAATAAACTGGTTAAAATTTGGATGTGTTGTATAATGAAGCCTTATAGCGAGACTGAAAAGACTCATATGCATTTGTTGTCCTTTGTAAAGACGAAGAATTTTCAGCCCATATGTGAGTAGGAAATGTCGATGTTTCTTCAATATAGGTTTCAACGAAATAGTCACTAAACTTAACCACTCTTTCATCTTCTGGTTGAATTGCAACAATGTCTATGGCAAAGCAATCCCCAACGTCCTCTGCTTTGAGAAATGCTAAACCAAATATATAAGGTATATATTTAGTTATATCTGTTTCTGCACTGATATTCGTGGGACAGTTCCAACTGTTGAATTTTTCTATACCAACTTTGACTCAAGTGAAACAGGCATCCCTTAAGTTTAGTGTCTGGAAAAACTTCTCGAATTGCTTTACAATAAAAGTGCTATTTGGCAACAATGTTTAAATTTCAGAAAAATAATATCCTTAAATCATACTTTATTGTAAAATCGCTCGGGAGTGAATTCGAATAGTGTCGGGAGTGAACTTGACTAATAAAATAACTACCTGCTCAAGACGGGAGTGAACTCAATGGTGCCCGCAAAAGCGACTAAGAACATTGCGCGGTCGCCATGCGCGACTACAGATTTTACTTCCAATTTTTCGGAGAGTGGTTCTACCGTCCCTCTTTATACTGTGCTAATGCCATAACCTTGCCAGCCGACTGTTACGTCTTTCCACGCTTTGGAGTCGGTTCATCACGTGCAGTCCACTCGGCAGACTGTCGATTGGACTCCGGTGTGGAATGATGGAGCCATGTTTTATCCATTGTTATATATGGATGCAAAAATTCGGTTTTATTACGATTGAAGAGCTTCAAACACTTCTCAAAATCATCAATTCGTTGTTGTTTTTGATCGATTGTGAGCTCTCGCGGCACCCACTTTGCACAGAGCTTTCGCATACCCAAATATCATGCACGATATATCCAACACGTTCCTTTGATATTTTTAGAGTCTCAGCTTTCCCAAACAACTTCACTTTACGGTCATCCAAAATTATTTTGTGGACTTTTTAAATGTTTTCGTCCGTAACAGCCTCTTTGGGGCGTCAGCTGTGTGCATCGTCCTCGGTGCTCATTTCGCCTCGTTTAAACTTAGCAGACCATTTCTCAATGGTTGATCTGAAGCACGGCAAATTAGCTAAACATGTGATGTACATAAACTTAAAAAAATACGTGCTACATAATTTAAAATCGCACCGGCGGCTCTAATCATCAAGAGATTTTAGGGTGTGAGTTCATACAATAATATTTATGCTAGAGAAAAGAAATTATTAATTTTTTGGGCGCCATTAATAGATCAGAATCTATTACTATTTATCTATATAAAAATTACAAAAATGTTACGAAAAAAATGGTATCCCTTTGACTACTAATGGTACTTACCCTTGTTGTCTGTAGTAGGCTGCGTTTCCTAATACAATAAGGATACATAGATGGATTGTGCGAACAGAAAAAGACGAAATAAGTTTTAACATAGTTACCATTTATTTAGATAGAAAATAGTCATTAAACTGAGTTGATTAGAAAAATAAAAAAATAAGTCTTTCGCGTTTCATCTTAAAAGTTCAAAAAAAAAAGAAAAAGGAACGAAACAGTTTATTGCAAAATACCTGGTGATGATCCATTGTTGTTGAATTGCTGGAATCAGGTTAGCTCGCCAGAGTTGTGGATACGACGAAATCACTTTCACTTTTCACTTTCATTTTTAGAGTTAAAGTACTGTTACATGGTTGTTATTATATTATACGAAAAATAAAAATTCCATAGTTCTTTTTGTTTTATGAAAAGAAAATAACTGTATTCATGATTATGAGTGATACTTCTCACTGACTTGATAATTAAACATATTTTATTTAGACCATTGTCTTAAAAAAGAATGGAACGGCGTTCCACGAAGATTGAATTAAGTGCGGTTTATATGAGACATATTAAACGGAAGTCTTATCCGCAAATGTTGAACTAAATTCTGTTTGAACGAAAAATATTACACGCTGTACTAAGAAAACTATTATTTTATCGTACCGGACACAACACAGAGAATATACCGGTATGGTATTTAAGACAACATATCGCACTTGCGATTTTCACTACAGAATCTTTAAGATTCCATTTTGCCTATTTAGGCACAGACAAGAAAAAATGCAGGTCTTTACTGCATGACCGCTAGAACTTCAATCCTCTCCTTCTTGTCCTAATCTCCGACAAGATTCCTCTCTGCTCTCTATATTCACCTCCCTTTTTCACAGCTATCACCTAATTGACCAATAATCATCATTCCGAAATTTTCGTACCAATCACATAGCTGGGAAATAATGTTTAGACCAGCCTTATTATGATCATACGTTTCTTTTTCGGCCAATCACCACGAGTGTCCTTTTTGTAACCGTTTAAGGATTCCCACGAAAGTTACTGCGTTGTAACCTTGTGGAATTCTGAGATTTCTATCACTCAAACACTTAGCAATCTTTCCTATTCTTCTTTTTATGAGGCATATCCTGTGCAAAGTAAATAATTCTTAGGAAAGCTGTCTTCGAGCTCTAAAGTGTCTTTGTAATTTTACTGCCTGCAATAGCTAAATTATCAGCTTAGGCGTCTAGAATTTCTTAAAATATTAATCCTTCCGCTTTCTTGTGGGTGGCTAAAGAGAACGCGTTGGGAAGTACATTTCGTCTTACTTCTATCTATAACGACAGAGACGGACTTTTGCGATATTTAGATTGTGATTCTTCCAGCCTGTTTCACTGCCTCCCCCACGATTTCAACTTCGTGCTAACCAGTTTGAAATCGGAAAAGGAACAAACAAAAAAATGAAACAGCAAAAAAAAATGAAAACCAACATTTGTTAGTCACCATATCGTAATATCGTTCAGAGGCCTTAGGCTTTCTCTAACGATCAATACATGTCTTACAATCTAGACATGGACGCGTTAATCATAACACAAAAAATTCACAAGAATACAACGACGCAATTCGTCATCGTAGACACAAAAAAAATAAAAACACAAAAATAGGGCAAGATATGTTAACGTTTTTTCGGATGCATAGGTTTCTTTCAACCTAGACTAACACCACGAATAACATAAGAATAATGATGTCTTAGCATCATTAACGCCATAAAAAATTAACATGTTATCCTTGACTTGGATGCATAAAGTCTCTCATTCATGACTTATTCCAGAGATAACACAATATAATAACGCCATAAGCAGTTATTATTTACGAACAAAAAAAAACAAAAAAAAGGAGTTACTGATAGTTCTAAGTTGGACCTTGTAATTCTATAAAGATAAGCCTGTAATTAGTTTATTGTGGAAAAATGGACACATTGCTTTTCAGAAACTTACTACTCTTTCAAGAACAGGGGGGATTAGGAAAATATTGATATTTTAACTTCGTTGTGGTAACCAGAACAAGCGATAACTAACGCGTATCATACGCCTATCATAGGAACATTTTCGGTGGGGTCAACTTAAGGTAGGGTCATAGTCGGTAGAGTCTATTATTCAAAGTTACACAACCAAACGGAAGTTTTTAGGAAATGACATAGGAAGTCATCACCTAAGGTCTGTGGCTAAATTGCGATTATGAATGGCTTCTCATTCCGACGAGTCAACTGGCGGGAATCCGCTCACTTCATCCCTAGCCTTTCTCAGTGTCTGGCCATCCATACCGTAAAGGGGTTAGACAACATATTTTAATAGAGGGGGTTGGAATTCATAGGTCCTTGAAGTAAGAATAAACTTAGGCAAAACAAATAGGTTCTATTACGAACTATCACTAGTAACTGTACTAAGGACTTCTGATATCAATCTAGATACCAAAAAAAATAAAAAACATTTTTCAAAAAAAATATAAAAAACATTTGCCCTAAGCTTAAGCTGGATTGCATATAAGCGAAGGTAGTATATCCTGGAAGGATACAAAAAAAATAAAAAATTAAAAAATTCAAACTTTTTATTATGTAAAAAAAGTTTTACTTTTATATCGGACTAACGCACGACATAAAAACATTTGAAGAAGGATTTTTAATATTTCCTTTCAACAAAACAAAAAAATTTTTTCTTATAACTAGGTAAAACAGTTCAAAGAACTGGGGTGTGAGCCAAACTGAGTTGCTCTGGAGATCAACGTGCGGAATCCCCTACACTACTTCCAGAGGCTCGTCTCCTTCGCGACAACATCAAAAAAAATATATATCAAATAGATAAACATTGACCGCAGCGGGATAATTCCCTACTATTGGTCTACACCACACATCAAAAAAAGGTTGTCGAGACAGCTCTAAAAAAATTAATGCGCGTCTCTCGTCCTGAAGGGAACGAGGCACTTGGGGACGGTTTTGCCGAAGCAAAGTTGTATTCAACGTACTACGTACTAGGGTATCAGTGCATTACTGATCCCACGCCAAAATTTGTTGGAAGAGAAACAAATCCCTTCCAGGAAAAAGTTCGCAATTTGCGCGACTTTTCCTTTAACACGGACCACGGAGGAAATGGGGTGTCGCTAAAAAAATTACCGAAGTATTTAGATTATAATAGGCTTTCAGATCAAAAATTCATATGTCCAAAATCATTTATTTGAAATCACACTTTCCAAAATTTAAGAATTTCGACTAATAAAAAAATTTGGTGCACAAAACAAAAAAATTATTTCTCTCAAAAAAACTTTAAGCACCTGTACTATAAAATAAAAAAAAATAAAAAATATCTAAAAAATTATATTTAAAGTTGGTTCTTATCGCCCTGTAAATAACGGAACATACATTTCTATTCGCTATCGGACGAATCTGAAGCATCTGACGAAACATTGACGGATGAATAAGCTTTTAAATCTTTAATATGCCAATTTCCAGCATTGGAACCATCTGGATTCCTAAGAACGTAAACTAACGAGGATAGTTTTTTAATTATGGTACATAAAATATATTTGGGAGCCAATTTTGCCATGAAATGTTTCGGGGCGCTAGATAAAACCATATTTTTTCTCCAAACTTGATCGCCAACGTTAAACTGTACGTCGCGTTTACGCAAATTATATGTTTTTGCATTTCTCTGATATGCACGAGACAAATTTTTACGCGCGGCCGTGAAAACTTCTTTTATTCCCGTTACTTCGGACGCGTAATTATCGCGATCACCCGGTAGGATTTCTATATCAACAAAATCATGGGGTATTTGACCGTAGTAATTTCCAGACAACGGTACGTGTCTAGCAAAATTTAAAAATGCCGGTGAAAATTTGGTTACTTCATGTTTCGCTGTGTTCATGGCTTGCCGAATTTCATGTATGTGTTTGTCCCAATCGCGATGTTCGTCAATATAACTTCTGATTGCCGTACCAATAGTACGATTGCTCCTTTCAACAAAATTTACTTGGGGAGAATAAACCGCAGAGAACCAGATTTTTTGGACTGCATATCTCTCACAAAGATCTTTCATTATTTTACAATTTAAATTAGAGGCATTATCACACATAAGATGTTGTGGAACTCCAAATATGAGAAACACCTGTTCCTCTAAAAATTTACAGATATTTGAAGCAGTAGCCTTGCGAAGAGGATGTAACAAAGTGTACTTAGAAAACCAATCTGAGACCACCAGCAACCACGTAAAACCGTTTCTACTTCTGGTTAAAGGGCCTATTAAATCAACGGCGATAATTTGCCATGGGTATTCGGCTTTTTTCTCTTTACCCATTTTACCCATTTGCGCCATATTTGGTGCTTTTTGTGCTCCACACGTTTTGCAGGCACGGACATATTTAACAACATCTCTTCGCATTTTTGGCCAGTAATAATTTTCTTGGATTCGAGCAAGAGTTTTATAAACACCAGGATGGGCACAAGTTGCAGGATCATGACACGACTTAATAACATCCTCACGTTGAGGTTTGGGAACAAGGACTTTCCACTCGATTAAATTTGAATTAAAAGGAAGACAAGCCGGAATAAATTTGTATATGAGGTCGTTCTCTACTTTCCACTGTGGAAAACTTTCTGGGTTAGACAAAATCTTTGTACGCAAATCATCGTACCAAGGATCGATGCGATCAGTATCAACTTCAAGATAAGCAATTTGATCATTCTCATGAATCCTACTAAGTGCATCAGGCACCTTATGACATGCTCCTTTACGATGGACGATTCGGAAATCAAACTGTTTGAGACGCATAGCCCAACGAGCTAAACGGCCTGTGGGATTTTTTAAATTTCTAAGCCATAACAACGAATAATGGTCAGTGATGAGAGTAAATTCAACACCATCTACGTAAGGACGAAATTTTTCAACAGCAAACAAAGCTGCAAGGGCCTCTTTCTCGGTGGTTCCATACGAACGTTCTGCTCTTGTCAAAGACCGACTAGCATAGGAAATCACCTTTTCTCCACCGTCTATTTCTTGAGTCAATACAGCTCCTAGACCGGTGTTACTTGCGTCACACTGAATAGTGAAGGGACGAGAATAATCGGGTTGTACTAGAACTGGGGAAGATACTAAAGCTTCCTTTATGGCGATAAAAGCATTCTCAGCTTCTGATGTCCAAACTATAGGTTCTTTCTTTTTCTTTCCTTTCAAAAGATCATTGATAGGGGAAACAAGGGTAGAAAAATCTTTGACGAAGCGTCTATACCAAGAACAAAGACCAATAAAACGTTTAATCTCTGTTGTGTTAGTTGGACGGGGATAATTAACCATAGTGGAAATTTTGTCGGGGTCCGACCGAAGAGAGTTATCACCAACGATATAGCCTAAATACTTCAAAGTTGTTTTGAAAAATTCACATTTGTCTACATTTATCGTAACGTTAGCATCCTTTAGTTTATCTCGCACTTGTCCTAACAAGCCAACGTGTTCCTCAGCAGTGGAAGAACAAACAATAATATCATCCAAGTAAGTAAAAATAAAAGGTTCGAATTCTGGTCCAAAAATCTGATCTACTAATCTTTGCTGGGTCTGAGCACTATTACAAAGACCAAAAGGCATCACAGTAAATTGAAAAGATCCACGGCCAACAACAGCAAAAGCAGTTTTTTCTCGCGAAGATGGATCAAGAGGGATCTGCCAAAAAGCTTTTTTCAAATCTATCGAACTTATATATTTAGCGTTACGCAATAATGACAAAATTCGGTCAATATTGGGGAGAGGATATGTGTCATGACGAGTAACTTCATTAAGATTCCTGCCATCAAAACAAAACCTAAACTCGCCTGTCTTTTTTTTTACAAGCAAGACTGGACTACACCAAGGACTGTTACTCGGTTCTATAACTTTAAGTTTGAGCATCTCATCTAATTCGCGATTTAAAATATCTGACATGTATGGTGACATAGGAAAAGGACGTTGTCGAAAAGGCTTTGCGTCACCCGTATCGATAGTCATTTTGATCATATCTGTTCTTCCTATACCATTCTTTTTGTCTACCTCCTGAAAACTATGGATGGCAGCATCCGCTAGAGGTCTTAACTCGGCGGCAAGAGAATCAATCGAACACAAAGATTGTGGGAACGAAACATCGCCTTCAGGTTTTGAAGTTACTATCTCGCAACAAGGATTTCTGACACTCCATTTATTTTGTTCGAAATTTATCGCTAAAGAAAATTTTGAAATAAAGTTACTTCCTAAAATAAAATTTATTGGTAGCGATGGCACTACAAGACAACTAATCACATGACAAATTCCATTCGCCACAAACGGCAAATCTACAATACCAGAAACCTTTTTACTCGATCCGTCGGCTAAAGACACATTCTGACTACACGGTAAATCAATCTCAATGTTGTTTCTCTCAAGAAAATCCAATCCCTTGGATCCGACTACAGTAGTGGAACACCCGGTATCTAATAAAAGCGTAAAGGGTTGCGAAAGAATTTGAACCTCCAAGTAAGGTCTGTTATCGAATGGCTTTGAAGCAATGACCGGAGATAATTTTGACGAATGTTTATAAAAATTTTTTACTGTACCTAGCCATTTGTACCAATCAGAGACATTAAAATTTTCTGGAAACTTATTATCGGCCGCAAAACATGAATGTTCGGGGTTTGAAATTTTATTGTGAACACTCTTACCGAACTTAAGGGTGTTGGTTATTCGTTTTTTGAAGGTTTGACACAGTTTGGGCATGTCCTTACCGTAACATTATCTGCGCCACATCGGAAACAAAAATATCTATCAAAACGCTGTTTACAGTCGTTGAAATTGTGCCCGCGTCTTCGGCAATTAAAACAAACGATCATCTTCGATTTATTCGAAGTACTTTTACTAGGGTTTTTCGCCTCAGAATTTCGCGGAGCCGAGCGATCGTCATTATTTTTAAAATTTGTTTTTCCGTTAGGAACATTGGCTTTTCTGGAGGGACCGGGGAACTCATGATTAACATAAGCGACGGGCGTTTCCTTCTTGACACTAGGCACGACCACATTATTCTCTAGTTTACGAATAACAGCAGACAACTCCTCAACAGTATTGGTATCGACTAATGCAATCAACGGAATATATTCAGGGATAATATTTTGCCTCAAGTGTTTCACGATAGTTTTCTCTAAAGGCTGCACCGTCAGTCGTTTTGCCAAAGACATAACCTGTGCCTGAAATAAAGCGAACGACTCATTTTTCTTCTGCTTCCTGGATTTTATCTGGTTCCATAAATCCTCGTCGTAGTCTTGGGGAAGAAACGTAGCCTTCAAAAGACCAATCAATTCGTTCCATGAAGAAACGGTACTACGAACACTCCTGAACCACACAGCAGCGCTACCTGTAAATAACTCGACAGCTGATCTGAAAAGAACCTCTTGTCCTACATTACGGGATTCAGCCAGGTCTCTAACTTTTTCTATGAAAGGGAAAACTCCTTTAGAATCTCCACTAAACTTAATGTTCCAATCAGCTAAATTAGTTGGATGCGACACCTGAACGACGGGAGCTGGAATATTAACGACCGGCTGTGAAGGAATTATATTCGAAGAAACTGATGGCCCAACAGGAACGACTTTGTCATCTAATTGCCCTTCTAAAAGTAAACAATCTGCAGAAGCCTCTGCCCTATACTCTTCTTCTTCCTCAAATTCTACGGGTAACCTAGCTATTCTAAAAGATAAATGCGTAAGATGAGCCTTTGCCCTACGATAGACCGAATCTCTAACGTCTCCTTCGAAATCTCCAATTAAACTACGAATGTCAACAGCAGTTTCGTCTATCTGCTTCTTCTCATCGTTGAATATTAACCTATTTTCCTCTAAATCAATAACGGCCTTTTTACTAAATAATTTACGAAGCATTGTTTTTTTGTCACTAAGATTTTTCTTAGTCTTAACCCCTCGTATAAACAATTCATAATCAATTTCGTCATTTTTTAAGTATTGAACCACGGAGGATTCCATTTTGAATTATATTCTTTCAAAAATTATGCAAAAAAAATTCAACAAAAATATTTAAACTCAAAATTTACTGTAAACTTGGAATTGGAAACTAGCAGTTATTATTTTATTTACCTTTGGAATTTTCTCTTTTCGTATTTACATTACTATCTTATTTCTTATCTGCGCATCCATCGAAATTTTATAAACAGTATAAAATCTCTATTCAGACACCTTTAGACAACAAGGAGCCACATTTTAAATTAGTGCTGGGAAAAATACCATTTACGTGTAAAACAAAAAAAGGAATGCAATGACGTTGTTTTTAAGTACTCGTTAACACGGAGCAAAAAGAAACAAAAAAATGACAGAAACCTCTAGGTGCGGTCGCCGTTTTATGAATAAAACTTAGGTTGCGTTAAAAATAAAAAAGCCTTTTTGTGACATTACTAATTAAGAGTTATATGAAAAACTTAGCGTTATTTTATGAATCAATAGTGAGCAGAACAACGTGGACAAAATAAGAAAACAAACTAATAAGAATTAGACAAAAGATAGCCCCACGTTCTAGGGTGCCATTTTATGAAGCACGGCAAATTAGCTAAACATGTGATGTACATAAACTTAAAAAAATACGTGCTACATAATTTAAAATCGCACCGGCGGCTCTAATCATCAAGAGATTTTAGGGTGTGAGTTCATACAATAATATTTATGCTAGAGAAAAGAAATTATTAATTTTTTGGGCGCCATTAATAGATCAGAATCTATTACTATTTATCTATATAAAAATTACAAAAATGTTACGAAAAAAATGGTATCCCTTTGACTACTAATGGTACTTACCCTTGTTGTCTGTAGTAGGCTGCGTTTCCTAATACAATAAGGATACATAGATGGATTGTGCGAACAGAAAAAGACGAAATAAGTTTTAACATAGTTACCATTTATTTAGATAGAAAATAGTCATTAAACTGAGTTGATTAGAAAAATAAAAAAATAAGTCTTTCGCGTTTCATCTTAAAAGTTCAAAAAAAAAGAAAAAGCAACGAAACAGTTTATTGCAAAATACCTGGTGATGATCCATTGTTGTTGAATTGCTGGAATCAGGTTAGCTCGCCAGAGTTGTGGATACGACGAAATCACTTTCACTTTTCACTTTCATTTTTTGAGTTAAAGTACTGTTACATGGTTGTTATTATATTATACGAAAAATAAAAATTCCATAGTTCTTTTTGTTTTATGAAAAGAAAATAACTGTATTCATGATTATGAGTGATACTTCTCACTGACTTGATAATGAAACATATTTTATTTAGACCATTGTCTTAAAAAAGAATGGAACGGCGTTCCACGAAGATTGAATTAAGTGCGGTTTATATGAGACATATTAAACGGAAGTCTTATCCGCAAATGTTGAACTAAATTCTGTTTGAACGAAAAATATTACACGCTGTACTAAGAAAACTATTATTTTATCGTACCGGACACAACACAGAGAATATACCGGTATGGTATTTAAGACAACATATCGCACTTGCGATTTTCACTACAGAATCTTTAAGATTCCATTTTGCCTATTTAGGCACAGACAAGAAAAAATGCAGGTCTTTACTGCATGACCGCTAGAACTTCAATCCTCTCCTTCTTGTCCTAATCTCCGACAAGATTCCTCTCTGCTCTCTATATTCACCTCCCTTTTTCACAGCTATCACCTAATTGACCAATAATCATCATTCCGAAATTTTCGTACCAATCACATAGCTGGGAAATAATGTTTAGACCAGCCTTATTATGATCATACGTTTCTTTTTCGGCCAATCACCACGAGTGTCCTTTTTGTAACCGTTTAAGGATTCCCACGAAAGTTACTGCGTTGTAACCTTGTGGAATTCTGAGATTTCTATCACTCAAACACTTAGCAATCTTTCCTATTCTTCTTTTTATGAGGCATATCCTGTGCAAAGTAAATAATTCTTAGGAAAGCTGTCTTCGAGCTCTAAAGTGTCTTTGTAATTTTACTGCCTGCAATAGCTAAATTATCAGCTTAGGCGTCTAGAATTTCTTAAAATATTAATCCTTCCGCTTTCTTGTGGGTGGCCCAAGAGAACGCGTTGGGAAGTACATTTCGTCTTACTTCTATCTATAACGACAGAGACGGACTTTTGCGATATTTAGATTATGATTCTTCCAGCCTGTTTCAGATCTTCCTGGTGCATAGTCCGAATAATGTTTATCAAGCCAAGCTTTGGCTTCAACAGTATTTTTTCGCCAAAAAGCAGTACTTTATTAAGACACAAGTTGCTTCATTTAACACACATATTTTAAAAACTAACACAAGTTGCTTCACTCAAAATGCTATATATCATAAAGTAATAGTTCGACAATTATCAAATGTATACACGCATCCTTTGAAGGTTAGGGATGAATAAAAATCATATGGATTTCAGTAGTGCCATCTATGTGTCAGCCTACGAACTTTTCATCTCACCTGTTATGATTAAATAATTCCTGTCATTTGAAACTTTAAATAATAAATCTACTAATTTTCACAACAATCCAGACACTTTTTGACTGTTATTAAAAATTTGACATCTATCAAATTGTTAATTTCTCATAGCCTACTTTAGGTTTGTTTATTAAACTAAGCAGGAAATAAGGATTTATTGATGAAAAACATGGCTTGTTGTTAACGTATATAAAACTTTTTTATTATCCAACATAAGCGAATGAAGCAAAAAACAAAATGTTGAGAAAGCCTAAGGCTACAATTGAGTTTTAATTTCAATATTTTATACAACGTGTCTACTTAAGTTGGAAACATATGAGAAACTTTTTTATTATTAATTTTACGAAAAAAAAATTATTCTTCATAAAAAGTTCTGCATGCTCTAAAACCTAAGATTCAATCATCATATATCAAATTTTGTCAATATTATACGAGGTCTGTCAAAAAATATGAATTTCGTTCAAGGGTAAAGTACCTTTATTTCTCTGAATATCGAAAATTCTTAATATGAAAAGTTGTTTGAAATTTAAAACCAAGATCAAACAATTACATGCTTCCAATTGAAAAAAAAAATCCAAATTTTTCTCAAATTTATGGATACTTAACTTCGTTTTTATTTATTACCCATAATATAACTCTTTTATTATTAACTTTACGAAAAAAAGTTATTCTTTATAAAAAGTTCTGCATGGTCTAAAACCGAAGATGCAACCATCAGATATCACATTTTGTTAATTTTTGTACGAGGTATGTCAAAAAATATGAATTTCACTCAGGAGTAAAGTACCTTTATTTTTCACAATATTGAAAATTGTTATTAAAAAAGTTGTGTAGAATTAAAAACTATGTTTCAATATGTAATTACATCCTTCTAATTGAAATATTGTGAAATAATATTTATATTATAAATGTACTATACTCATGAGCGAAATTAATATTTTTTGTATACCTCGTATAAAATTAACAAAATGTGATATCTGATGGTTGCATCTTAGGTTTTAGACCATGCAGAGCTTTTTATGAAGAATAACTTTTTTTCGTAAAATGAATAATAAAAGAGTTATCATATTAATTTATAATAAATAAAAATGACGTTGGGTATTCATAATGAGAAAAATTTGTAAAATATTTTTTTTTCAATTAGAAGCATGTAATTACATATTTGATCTTGGTTTTTAATTCCAAACAACTTTTCATAATAAGAATTTTCGATATTCAGAGAAATAAAGGTACTTTACCCTTGAACGAAATTCATATTTTTGACATACCTCGTACAATATTGATAAAATTTGATATATGATGATTGAATCTTAGGTTTTAGAGCATGCAGAACTTTTTATGAAGAATAACTTTTTTTCTTAAAATTAATAATAAAAAAGTTTCCCATATGTTTCCAACTTAAGTAGACACGCTGCTGTATATGCTAGAATATTAAAAATTTGACATCTATCAAATTGTTAATTTCTCATAGCCTACTTTAGGTTTGTTTATTAAACTAAGCAGAAAATAAGGATTTATTGATGAAAAACATGGCTTGTTGTTAACGTACATAACTTTTTTATTATCCAACATAAGCGAATAAATCAAAAAACAAAATGTTGAGAAAGCGTAAGGCTACAATTGAGTTTTAATTTCAATCTTTTATATGTGTTAGAACAGCGGTTCTCAATCTGTGGTACATGTACCACTGGTGGTACATATTATTTGCAGTAGTACGCAAAAACAGCCAAAATCAACACCACTATTATAGTTAATTAGATTACGTCGTTATATAAATATTTAAATTACGTGGTACAAAAAAAATTAAAAGTGTTTTGTGGTAAATGACTTAAAAAGGTTGAGAACCACTGTGTTAGAATATTCCATTCGGTACTAGAAATTCGTAACATCTTCGGGTTCGTTCGGACGAAGATGTTCCAAAGTTTGAGGAAAAAACACAGTATGATGTATGATTGTTACACCCGGTATAGAATGACATTTAACTATCTAGCAACAATATTATTATATCGATATTCTTAAAGAATAAGGCTAAAATGACTAAAATCACTAAAACAAAAATCACTAAAATCGGACAACACGTTTAGGAAATTTAAGACATCAAAAATGTCCCATTTTTAAAGTTGTGTATTAATTTTGCTGCTTAGTGTATATTAAAAATATTAATTGTTTTTTATGCAGTTCACTCGATAATTTTGTGTTCCTCAACTTTAGCTAATATTAATTCTTCTTAACATGAACTTGTTGTAACTATTTTTTTTTTATTTATTTCTTACCGTTTTATTGTATCTTTATATTAGTAGTAGTCGGTATAATGTTAAGTCCATCAATCTCCTCAATAGTAAAAAAGATCAAACATTTCAATAAAATAACTTTATAAAATACATCCACCGGGAAAATAGCCAATTCCTAATAGTGTAGGAAACAGAGGTTGAACCTTGCAAAATGGACCTTAGTCCAGAAAGCCACTGCGCATCCGCTAGGGAAAATATTCTAATTCGTATTTTTTGCACAATCTTACTCAAAAAGGACTCCTTTTAACAAATTTGCATGTTGCCAGGACCAAAAGGTGGTCAAAAATTTTTTAAACGTTTTTTTTTTTGTTTTTTTTCCTAAAATTATTTTTTTTGCATGGAAAAAAGTTGTTTTAGGTTTTTTGGATCATTCCAAACAGAAAAGGTCTTTAGTGACTTTTCTCTAAAAATGATAGTTTTTGACATATAAGCGAATAAAAATTGAAAAATTGCGAAATCGGCCATTTTTAGTCCTCAAAAACTATGTGAAAACCTGAAAATTTGAATGTTGCCAAGGTAGGTAGATATTCTTTAAACATCGATTGATGAAATCCCTAAGAGTTTTTTGCAATACAATATTCAAAACTTCTTTGTTTTTTAATTGCTAATCAAGCGTGCGCGACACTATTTTCCACCGACAGTATGGTGCAAATGAAAGGAATAAATTCGTTATTTCGTAAACCGGCGACTTTAAGGAAAAATCCCGAAACAGGTCGATTTTTATTTTTAAGTTATGATATTGTGGCATATATGATATAATAGTGACGTCATCCATCTGGACGTGATGACGTAATCGATGATTTTTTTAAATGAAAATAGGGGTCGTGTGCTAGCTCATTTGAAAGGTTCTTCAATTCTCTATTCACTAATATAAACATTTACAAAATTATTTATTCAGGGTGTCCAAAAAAATTTTATTAATTTAAATTATTTGACAAAAAAAGAAGTAGAAGGACACCCTGTATAAATAATTATGTAAATGTTTACATTACTGAATAGAGAATTGAAGAACCTTTCAAATGAGCTACCACACGATCCCTATTCTCATTTAAAAAAATCATCGATTACGTCATCACGCCCAGACGGATGACGTCACTAGTATACCATATATGCCACAATATCATAACTTAAAAATAAAAATCGACCTGTTTCGGGATTTTTCCTTAAAGTCGCCGGCTTACGAAATAACGAATTTATTCCTTTCATTTGCACCATACTGTCGGTGGAAAATAGTGTCGAGCACGCTTGATTAGCAATTAAAAAAAATAGAAGTTTTGAATATTGTATTGCAAAAAACTCTTCGGGATTTCATCAATCGATGTTTAAAGAATATCTACGTACCTTGGCAACATTCAAATTTTCAGTTTTTCACATAGTTTTTGAGGGTTAAAAATGGATTTCGCAATTTTTCAATTTTTAATCGCTTATATGTCAAAAACTATCATTTTTAGAGAAAAGTTACTAAAGACCTTTTCTGTTTGGAATGATCCAAAAAACCTAAAAAAACTTTTTTCCATGCAAAAAAAATATTTTTAGGAAAAAAACAAAAAAAAAACGTTTAAAAAATTTTTGACCACCTTTTGGTCCTGGCAACATGCAAATTTGTTAAAAGGAGTCCTTTTTGAGTAAGATTGTGCAAAAAATCCGAATTAGAATATTTTTCCTAGCGGATGCGCAGTGGCTTTCTGGACTACCTGGTATATCAAGGGGTGCTTATTACAAGACTAACTTTTTCTGAAAAAATTTCGCCCGGAACCCCCCTTTTCATTCTTTAAAGGGGGTAATTTGTGGTTTTTGCGGAACGTAGCCCTTCCTGTACCTTTCACAAAAAATTTTTTTTATGGAAATATGGAGAGGACTATATTTTCTACGATTTATTTCCTGACAGCATGTCTATCATCCACCGTTTAGCGGGGGTGGCGCCCCAAAGTTGACAAGTTTTTAAAAAAGATGTTTTAAAAAAATATATTTTCCCTAACTGTAACGGAAATTAAGAAGAAATCCTGCGGCAATTATTCACAAATAGGTGACTGATTTTTTGGTATAGGTTTCACTTAAGGGTAATTGCCCTATTTTTAATTACAGGGTGTTACATTTAAAAAAAAAACCGTTCTTATACCATCTGAACCGTTTATGCTAGAGTAAAAAGACTTTCAGCGATTACCCATGTACTGGTGCTATTTACAAATTTGTATAATGCACCCCCATTTTTCCCCGGAACCACCCCAAAAAAGAAGAATTAATAAATAAAGTGATTTTCTTGGATTCCTTCACACACAATGCCCTTTATTAATATGCTTCATATATCATTTTGTGCACGTTATTATTACCCATGCATGGACACCAAAAGCGATTTTCTAGTGCAACCCCTGTAGCCAAAAAAAAAATAAATAAAATGGGGGGTTGAATTTTTTTTGTTTTTTGCTTTTTGATCAATATGGGCATATGCTTCATCAATAGTGCTTTTCAACAATATATATGGTTATTGGAACATCACTGCGGAAACCACCCCTATCCTTGAAAATATTCTGCAGAAACTACCCCTATCCCTTGGCGAGGATGTTTTTACGATTTTCTCATTACCTATGCATTCTTTTTAAACAAAACTTATACAAGGTTAAAGACCACTATTTACTCTAAAAATTAGGTCCTATTCATTTTTTTCGTATAAGCAACCGTTACGGCACAGTGGCGCCGTAAACCTCATATATGCTTTGGCGAGCTCCAGTTTTTGTTTTTTTTTTCGTCATCTGTTCGTTTTATTGATAAATTACTTATGTAAAATAAAACAACACAGTGTAACCTTCAAATTATGACCTATGCACATTTTACAATCTTTGCGCCCCGAAGCCACAGTGGTGGCCCAAAATCAATTTTTGCATATTTTCTCCACCTACACGCATTTTATTGCATTAATGCTACCTTAATAGCATAATATTTACCCTTAAGTGGTCGCTAAGCAGTGGCGGATCCAGGGAGGGGTAATGGGGTGATCACCTCCCCGCCCTCTCAAACCAAGTGATATTATATTCAAAGATTATAAAAATATTCATTTATTTTTATAGAAATACTTATATTATATCATTATTTTTATAAGAATGGCGTACTTTTTATGCTTTACCGACAGTGGAGGATCCAGCATCGTTAAGAGGGGGGTGCCAATTGGCTAAATTTCTATAAAAAATAAAAGAATATTTTTATAATCTTTGAATATAATATCACTTGGTTTGAGAGGGGGGGAGGTGATCACCCCCATCACCCCTCCCTGGATCCGCCACTGCTTAGCGACCACCTAAGGGTAACTATTGTGCTATTAAGGTAGCATTAATGCAATAAAATGCGTGTAGGTGGCGAAAATATGCAAAAATTGATTTTGGGCCACCACTGTGGCTTTGGGTCGCAAAGATTTTAAAATGCGCATAAGTCATAATTTGTAGGTTACACTGTGTTGTTTTTTTTTACATAAGTACTTTATCAATAAAAGGAACAGATGACAAAAAAAAAACAGAAACTGGAGCCCGCCAAAGCATATATGAGGTTTACGGCGCCACTGTGCCGTAACGGTTGCTTATACGAAAAAAATGAATAGGACCTAATTTTTAGAGTAAATAGTGTCTTTAACTAGTCTTTAACCTTGTATAAGTTTTGTTTAAAAAGAATGCATAGGTAATGAGAAAATCGTAAAAACATGCTCGCCAAGGGATAGGGGTAGTTTCTGCAGTATATTTTCAAGGATAGGGGTGGTTTCCGCAGGGATGTTGCAATAACCATATATATTTTTGAAAAGCACTATTGATGAAGCATATGCCCATATGGATCAAAAAGCAAAAAAACGAAAAAAAAATTTCAACCCCCCATTTTATTTATTTTTTTTTGCTACAGGGGTTGCACTGGGAAATCGCTTTTGGTGTCCATGCATGGGTAATAATAACTTGCACAAAATGATATATGAAGCATATTAATAAAGAGCATTGTGTGTGAAGGATTCCAAGAAAATCACTTTATTTATTAATTCTTCTTTTTTTTTGGCTGGTTCCGGGGAAAAAATGGGGGTGCATTATACAAATTTGTAAATAGCACTAGTACATGAGTAATCGCTGAAAGTCTTTTTACTCTAGCATAAACGGTTCAGATGGTATAAAAAGGGGTTTTTTAAAATGTAACACCCTGTAATTAAAAAAAGGGCAATTACCCTTAAGTGAAACCTATACCAAAAAATCAATCAATTATTTGTGAATAATTGCCACAGGATTTCTTCTTAATTTCCCTTACAGTTAGGGAAAAATATATATTTTTTAAAAACATCTTTTTTAAATACTTGTCAACTTTGGGGCGCCACCCCCGCTAAACGGTGGATGATAGACAGATGCTGTCGGATAATAAATCGTAGAAAATACAGTCCTCTTCATATTTCTATAAAATAATTTTTTGTAAAGGGTACAGGAAGGGCTACATTCCGCAAAAACCACAAATTACCCCCTTTAAAGGGGTGAAAAGGGGGGTTCCGGGGCGAAATTTTTTCAGAAAAAGTTAGTCTTATAATAAACACCCCTTGATATACCAGAAAAAAAAAACCGGACTTGTGTCCATTTTGTAAGGTTCAACCTTTGTTTCCTACACTATAAGGCAGGCCAGGCCGCACATCAAAGAAACATGAAACGAAAAACATGAAACATGAAACGAAAAACATGTTTCATGAAAAGAAAACACTGCTAAACAAATCTCAAAGTCCGCCTACCAATGAAACGAGTGTGATTCATACTCATGACACATTTTTATTTTCGGAGAGTTTCATAAATGGCCGGACATATATTTGTTTAGCAGTGGTTTATTTCCATGAAACGTAATTTACGTTTTATGTTTCTTTGGTGTGCGGCTTGGCTAATAGTTACACTGACAGTACATGTCGACGTACGTTTCACTTAATTCTTTGATTTAACTTGTTTGCCAATGAATCATTACGTTTGTGCGAAGATTCAGTGGAACAACTGTACCTTACCGTGTTATCACAGATCAACATACGTGTTTTTGTTTTCAGTATTATTTTTAATATATTAAGAATAACGAACATCCCACACAAAAAAATAATAAAGACACTATCCCAAAAACAACAGTCAAAATTTAACGCTTCCAATTTGACATAGACGTTTGTGAATAAAAAAATTAACCGTATATGCATTATAATACGGAAAAGTAATTTTCATTGCATTTTCATCAATTTAAAAATTTCCTCGCTTCTATTTTTACAAATTGTTTATGCTGCAAGCCCATGGAGTCACACCTATATGGCTTGCAGTAGTCGCACCTATTTATGGAACACTAATGCAGACTGTTATTCTGGGTTTCTGGAAACAAACTGTTACTGGGTTTCTGGAAACAAACTGTTACTAATAGCAAAATGCGACTTGGTTAACAAAAAACCAGTATGGAAATTATAGATAAGTTATATTCCATATAAAAATAATATATTTTCAAATACATAATAATAAAAAGATAATCCAACAAAAACTGAAAGTGTAAAGAATTAATTATACAGGGTGTCCCGAAAAGATTGGTCATAAATTATACCACACATTCTGGGGTCAAAAATAGTTCGATTGAACCTAACTTACCTTAGTACTAAATGTGCTCATAAAAAAAGTTACAGCCCTTTGGATTTACAAAATGAAAATCGATTTTTTTCAATACATCGAAAACTATTAGAGATTTTTTATTGAAAATGGACATGTATCATTCTTATGGTAAGAACATCTTAAAACAAAATTATAGTGAAATTTGTCCACCCAATAAAAAAATTATGGGGATTTTGTTCATTTAAACCCCCCCCCCAAAATTTTTGTGTACGTTCCAATTAATTCATTATTGTGGTACCATTAGTTAACCACAACGTTTTTAAAACTTTTTTGCCTTTTAGTATTTTTTTGATAAGCCAGTTTTTATCGAGATGCGACTTCTTTTTCAATATATTTACGTAAAAATTTTATGGGGGTTTTGTTCCTTTAAACCCCCCAAATGTTTGTGTACGTTCCAATTAAACTGTTATTGTGGTACCATTAGTTAAACACAGTGTTTTTAAAACTTTTGCCTCTTAGTCTTTTTTTCATAAGTTACCTTTTATCGAGATGTAGCTTCTTTTTCAAAATATACCTAAAAATGTAAATTATAAATAAATTTTCAGATTATTAACAGGTCTCTATAATCGTACTTAACCATATAGGCCAGGGTAATAAGACAAAAATATACCCTGTTCGTGACACTTCAGCAGCCAGGGTACTGAAGCGTTTTTTCGACAAGTAATACCTATAGGAACAAATTGTAACTATTTCCTGCGTAGGATCTGGCGGCCATTTTTATTTATAAACAATTAACTGTCAAAAAATGGCATTTTCCCCTTTTTTTTCAAATCAATGGAAAACAGTGAAACTTATGATTTTTTTAGTACAAATATCTTTGAGATTATGGAAAAAGCTTTAAAATGACATATTACAAAGTTTGATATACTCATGTATTGTTAATATAATTGCGAAAAAAAGGTCGGAATTGCAAAAAAAAATTTTCGCAATAACTTTTGTAAAAATTAGTGTACAGGTTTGAAATTTTTGTCAATTGAGGGTTCTTTGGTGCTTAATATGTGATAAAAATTTCAAAGCGATTCATTCAATTATTTAAATTTTATTCGAATTGTTTATCTCAGAGAGCATTTTTTTTTGCAATAACATAAGTCAGAACAAAATAACGTTAGAACCATTCCACAGGTGTCAAATGGAAGAGCATGAGCTATATTTTCAACTTGGTTTAAAAAAAGCGAATAAAAAATGCATTTATTAATGATAAATAATTATGCAAAAGTATCGTAAATCTTTCCTTATAAAACTTTTGAATAACTTTATCCAAAAAAATTAACTTTTTTACCCTGTTTTACGTGCACAACTGTCAAGTAATGTTATTTATATCATAATTGATAAAAAATTGTAATAAATATATATAATTTCTTATATAACAAAATAAAAAGTTTATAAGGAAAGATTTACGATACTTTTGCATAATTATTTATTACTAATAAATGCATTTTTTATTCGCTTTTTTTAAACCAAGTTGAAAATATATAGCACATGCTCTTTCATTTGACACCTGTGGAATGGTTCTAACGTCATTTTTTTCTGACTTATGTTATTGCAAAAAAAATGCTCTCTGGGATAAACAATTTGAATAAAATTTAAACAATTGAATGAGTCGCTTTGAAATTTTTATCACATATTAAGAACCAAAGAACCCTCAATTGACAAAAATTTCAAACCTATACACTAATTTTTACAACAGTTATTGCGAAAATATTTTTTTTTGCAATTCCGACCTTTTTTCGCAATTATATTAACAATAAATGAGTATATCAAACTTTGTAATACGTCATTTTAAAGCTTTTTCCATAATCTCAAAGATATTTGTACTATAAAAACCATAAATTTCAGTGTTTTCCATTGATTTGAAAAAAAAGGGGAAAATGTAATTTTTTGACACTTAATTGTTTATAAATAAAAATGGCCGCCAGATCCTACGCAGGAAATAGTTACAATTTGCTCTTATAGTCGAGGAAATGAAGCATTTTGGCTCGCAATTTTTTCGTCCAGCATGGATTTCCTTGAAATTTTCACAGAAGGTAGGAAATAGTATAAGGATCATTTTCTATATCATGCTGCTGTACGCTAAAACCTTGGTGGTAGTTGCCACTCCATCTCGGGGGTGGGAATTTTTTATTACATTTTAACCATGTAAATCGATGTAAAAAGTAATTTTAAGAAAAAAATGTTTTTTACGTTTTCTTTGTAAAACTAATATTTTTCGAGTTATTCGTGGTTGAAAGTAACAGTTTTTCGACGGAAAAATCAACTTTTTTAGAGGGTTTTTTGAGAATCACTCGAAAAATATGCATTTAATCAAAAAAACTGTAGATACCAAAATTGTATCTTTTAGTAACACAAACGAAACTGTTTTTCTATAATATTTTTACGACCAATACAAACCGAGATACGGCATGTTAAAGGTTAGCTTTTTTCGTCAAATGCATAATTTGAAATAATCAAAGCCAAATAACGGGAAAACTTTGCATTTTTTCAGGAAAACTTACATGATATTTTTGCAAGCATACAATAATATCTTTCAAAAAAAATAAGTTTCTAGCATAAAAATTAAGCAACTTATGATCAAAAAATAGTCGGTACCTGTTTTTCTCTACGAAAAAAACAGTGAAAACAACCCCCTAACTACCCTTGTAACTAAAAATTGGTCTTCGCCTTTCTGTAATTCCTTTTATATTTATATTATGAGTGCACCCAAGAAGTTTGACCTATTTAAAAGGCCTAATTTTAGAAAAATTGGAGTTTAAAGAAAAATTGATTTTTTGCAAATTTGCATTTTTTATCATTTTCTTCAAAATATCTCCGAAAATACTGGAGATACGAAAAAAATGATACACTACTAAATTGTAGCTTTTTTAATAGCTAAAATTTCCTTGTGCATAGATTTTCATTACAGTGAACAGTTAACGAGATATAGCTGTTTAAAACATCTACTTACGAGCAAACGTCCTCTTATTCGAGCCCTTTAAACCCACCTCAATTAAAAATTAAGAGATCTTACGGAATTTAATTTACACAGTCTTATTACTCTTCAAAAATCCTACAAAATTATTGTTGAAATAAGTTTTTATCGCCAAAAATGAAGGAACTATGTTTATAAAACTATTTTTTTTTCGAAAAATTCGAATAGTCCCTTTATAGAGCATTTTCAATGTACCTATATAATACCACAGAGCCTGGATGACTAAAAAACTATTTGTATGGGCCATTCCACGAACATACGCCTGTTTTAGAGTACTTCGACAACGAATATTTTACTGTGCAACATAAGAAGTACGAAAGTAAATGGCGGTAATAATTATTCCAATAAACAACAATGTAATTTGCAATTTACTTTCGTTCTTCTTATTTTGCACAGTAAAATATTCGTTGTCGAAGTAATCCAAAACAGGCGTATGTTCGTGGAATAGGGTATATGTGTATTTTTATATATTTGTAAATTCGTATTTTTGTGTAAATAAATGTTTTTGTAATTCTTTTTTTTTCTACTTTTTTTTCTGTATAGATCTATTAAATTGTCTACTTATAAAAATCGCAATGTTATTAAGGGTGGTTTTTAAGGGTTGAAATATTATGATACTATATCCTAAAGCATAAAACAATCATTATTTAACCAGTCAAAACCAAATTTTACCTACATTAAAGTTTACAGTGTTTTTATACAATTTTTGACAATAAGCCCTTGAGCCCTTAACGCCCTTGAGCATGATATAGAATATGAAGGGGTAAGGTATACAGGGTAAGATGATCCTAACCCCAAATTTTTATGTAAATTGATGCAAGCCGAAATTATTCTTTTAGGATAAGTAAACTTTTCATATATAGCTCCAACAAGGGTGGTTTTAAGGGTTGAAATATTGTGATATTATATGTTGAAGCACAAAACAATCATTATGTAACTAATAAGAAGCAAATGTTGACAATATTAAAGTTTAAAATGTTATTTTATAATTTTTTATAATTAGGGGTGGTTTTCACCCTTAAAAAAACCAAAAGCGTACAACGGCTCAATATACAAAATGAACTAGAGGGTGAAATGAGCCCAATCCCAAATTTTTGTACAAATCGATGCTGGACGAAAAAATTTCGAGGTTTTGCCATTTTTCCAGCTTTATTTCCTCGACTATTATAGGTATTACCTGTCGAAAAAACGCTTCAGTACCCTGGCTGCTCGAGTGTCATGGAAAAAACCTTATTACCCTGGACTAATATACAAATAGGTAGTGGATTCGACAAATATTCAAAATATCTCGATAAACACTGACTTAATATAAAAGTACTAAGAGACAAAAAAGTTTTAAAAACATTGTGTTTATCTAATGGTGCCACAATAATAATTTAATTGGAACGTACACAAAAGTTTGGGGGGGGGGGGGGTTTAAGGGAACAAAACCCCCATAAAATTTTTATGGGGTGCACAAATTTCACTTTAATTTTTTTTAAGATGTTGCTGCCATAAAAATGCCACATGTCCATTTTCAATAAAAAATCTCTGAGAGTTTTCGATATATGAAAAAAAATTTATTTTCATTTTGTAACTTCAAAGGGCTGTAACTTTTTTTGTGTGCACTATTGTATATAGGTAAGTGAGGTTCAATCAACCTATTTTTGAGCCAAGAATCTGTGGTATAATTTATGACCAATCTTTTCGGGACACCCTGTATAATACAATCATTCTCTTTTCAACTTGAAAGTACTAGTGAAAATGCTTTTCAACTTAAAGTACAACATTAACATAACAACACAATTTTCATTAGGACAACTTAGTTACATTACACTTAACAAATAGTTTATTTATTTCACTTATTATGACATTTTTCAAGCATAAAAATGTATTACATTTTTTACGACTAAAAAATCCAAAGTTATCGTTTTTTTGATGTTATCAACTAGCGATTCTTCCATTAGCAGATGAAGACGTTCCTGGTTCACTTTGGTAATCTGTCATATTACCCACTAAAATAAGAACAGTACACTTCGAGCACTCAAATTTTTCCCAGTGAAGACCCGGCTTATAAGTAATAACCTGTTTTCAACAACTACAGCAACCACTCATTATAAATATACAGTAAGCGCCACCGTACTAGATACATAGGAACATTGAGCTATTACACTCCTGGACCCAGGTCCGTGAACTTAGCCCGAAAAAGTCGGGAAAAAAAATGCGATTGGTGCCATTCGTTTGTCCATTGATTGTCCACGTTTGTCCACCATTTTATTTCGTTAGTCCACCCATCAATTCTTTTTTATAAACAAAAATTTTTTTTCGGGCTAACTTCACAAATCCACAAATTTTCGAAAATTTAAAAAAACTCTTGTTATATTGTTTGTCCATCGTTTGTCCATGTTTGTCCACCACATAATTTTTTTTGTCCACCCTCTGAAACAACCCCCTGTTAATTGTAATTATTTTTTTATTTCTTAATTCGGGCTAACTTCACGTTCTCTTATATGGGCATTTAAACGTTAATTCGGGTGCAGAATCACAACTAAGTGTTTGTCCACCCCTTTGCAGCATTTGTCCAACCCCTTAAAGTGCGAAACAACCCCCCTGTTAAATGTAATTATTTTTTTATTTCTTAATTCGGGCTAACTTCACGTCCGTTTAAACGTGTATTTTAAAGTTAAATCGGGTGAAGAATCACAACTACCCGTTTGTCCACCCCTTCGCAGCGTTTGTCCTGCCCCTTAAAGTGCGAAACAACCCCCTCGTTAATTGTAATTATTTTTTTAATTCTTAATTCGGGCTAACTTCAAGTTCTCTTAAATAGGTATTTAAACGTTAATTCGGGTGCAGAATCACAACTACCCGTTTGTCCAATCCTTCGCAGCGTTTGTCCAACCCCTTAAAGTGCGAAACAACCCCCTCGTCAATTGTAATTATTTTTTTATTTCTTTATTCGGGCTAACTTTACGTTCTCTTAAATAGGTATTTAAACGTTAATTCGGGTGCAGAATCACAACTACCCGTTTATCCACCCCTTTGCAGCGTTTGTCCAACCCCTTAAAGTGCGAAACAACCCCCCTGTTAATTGTAATTATTTTTTTATTTCTTTATTTGGGCTCACGTTCTCTTAAATGGGCATTTAAACGTTAATTCGGGTGCAGAATCACAACTACCCGTTTGTCCACCCCTTCGCAGCGTTTGTCCAATCCCTTAAAGTGCGAAACAACCCCCTCGTTAATTGTAATTATTTTTTTATTTCTTTATTCGGGCTAACTTCACGTTCTCTTAAATGGGCATTTAAACGTTAATTCGGGTGCAGAATCACAACTACCCGTTTGTCCACCCCTTCGCAGCGTTTGTCCAATCCCTTAAAGTGCGAAACAACCCCCCTCGTTAATTGTAATTATTTTTTTATTTCTTTATTCGGGCTAGCTTCACGTTCCCTTAAATGGGCATTTAAACGTTAATTCGGGTGCAGAATCACAACTACCCGTTTGTCCACCCCTTCGCAGCGTTTGTCCAACAACTTAAAGTGCGAAACAACCCCCCTGTTAATTGCAATTATTTTTTTATTTCTTAATTCGGGCTAACTTCACGTTCCCTTAAATGGGCATTTAAACGTTAATTCGGGTGCAGAATCACAACTACCCGTTTGTCCACCCCTTCGCAGCGTTTGTCCAACCCCTTAAAGTGCGAAACAACCCCCCTGTTAATTGTAATTATTTTTTTATTTCTTAATTCGGGCTAGCTTCACGTTCCCTTAAATGGGCATTTAAAAGCTAACACGGATTAAGAAATAAAAAAATAATTACAATTAACAGGGGGGTTGTTTCGCACTTTAAGGGGTTGGACAAACGCTGCGAAGGGGTGGACAAACGGGTAGTTGTGGTTCTGCACCCGAATTAACGTTTAAATGCCCATTTAAGGGAACGTAAAGCTAGCCCGAATTAAGAAATAAAAAAATAATTACAATTAACAGGGGGGTTCTTTCGCACTTTAAGGGGTGGACAAACGGGTAGTTGTGATTCTGCACCCGAATTAACGTTTAAATGCCCATTTAAGGGAACCTAAAGCTAGCCCGAATTAAGAAATAAAAAAATAATTACAATTAACAGGGGGGTTGTTTCGCACTTTAAGGGGTTGGACAAACGCTGCGAAGGGGTGGACAAACGGGTAGTTGTGATTCTGCATCCGAATTAACGTTTAAATGTCCATTTAAGAGAACGTAAAGTTAGCCCGAATAAAGAAATAAAAAAATAATTACAATTAAGGAGGGGGTTATTTCGCACTTTAAGGGGTTGGACAAATGCTGCGAAAGGGTGGACAAACGGGCAGTTGTGATTCTGCACCCGAATTAACGTTTAAATGCCCATTTAAGAGAACGTGAAGTTAGCCCGTATAAAGAAATAAAAAAATAATTACAAATAACTAGGGGGTTGTTTCGCACTTTAAGGGGCTGGACAAACGCTGCGAAGGGGAGGACAAACGGGTAGTTGTGATTCTTCACCCTAATTAACTTTAAAATACGCGTTTAAACGGACGTGAAGTTAGCCCGAATTAAGAAATAAAAAAATAATTACAATTAACAGGGGGGTTCTTTCGCACTTTAATGGGTTGGACCAACGCTGCAAAGGGGTGGACAAACGCTTAGTTGTGATTCGGCACCCGAATTAACGTTTAAATGCCCATTTAAGAGAACGTGAAGTTAGCCCGAATGAAGAAATAAAAAAATAATTACAATTAAGAGGGGGTTGTTTCAGAGGGTGGACAAAAAAAATTATGTGGTGGACAAACATGGACAAACGATGGACAAACAATATAGCAAGAGTTTTTTTAAATTTTCGAAAATTTGTGGACTTGTGAAGTTAGCCCGAAAAAAAATTTTTGTTTATAAAAAAGAATTGATGGGTGGACTAACGAAATAAAATGGTGGACAAACGTGGACAATCAATGGACAAACGAATGGCATCAATCGCATTTTTTTTCCCGACTTTTTCGGGCTAACTTCACGGAGCTCCTGGACCCTTCACTTGTTGCAATGTTTATTTTTATGTGTAGTGACGTTTAGAAAGTTGACAAATAATACAGCTGATCTAATTTTGACGTTTATAGTTGTTATTTTGGTAAAGTTGTAAATTTTTTAAAGTACATATTGTAATATTCTTGGTGTTTGAATAAAGTTATTTTAAAGCAGAGTAATAATACTAATAATTAATGTATTTTTTGTATGGAAAAACAATTATTTTGAATAGTTTCTTGACAGTAACATGACTAGGATGAAAGTCACCTCTGAGAACGGACCGGATTAGCCCATAAGCATAACAATTTAGGTGTCTAGTACAGTGGCACTTACTGTATATGTTGAATTGAATAATCTCCGAAATCTTTAGGAAGCTTGTTTGTGCCGCAATGCTGCACATTTTTCAACATGTCAATTATGTAAATTAAACAATAAATACAATTTCAACTTTAGATACTATTTATTTTGACGAATACTGAAGTTTATCATGCACACACAATCAGTTTCACACGTTTTATCTGTTCTCTGTAAATAAAATGCAATTGACAATATCAATACAATGCTATCTATGCAATAATAAAATAAACAAGTTGAACATTATATTGTGGAAAATCCTGTGAGTCGATTTCATAGAATCGAAGTAAATATTTCATATTATTAATAATCTGAACAATGTTATCACTGTTATCAGTATTGTATTATATTCTACATAAGGTCGTGTTGTTATGTAACTTTAAAATTTCATATAAACCCAAACAAACTTTAAAATTGTTTCTAGTATATTTCATAATTAATCTTGAGTCACAATTTTTAAATATATTATTACGTGAATGCAAGGACTGCAAGGTAATAGTTAGTGAGACTGTAAGCCGACAACATAAGCTGCTTGTTCTGGACATCGAAGTAAAAAGCGAAACTAAACAAAAATATCGGAGAGGACCACAAAAACTCAAATGGTGGATGCTAAAAGATGAGAAAGAAGGTCTATTCTGGGAAAGAATAGTAGAAAAAATATGTTGGAACATGATACGTAGCCCTAACACAATTTGGAGAAAAATGGCCAATATTATTAGAGAGACGGCTATTGAAATATGTACTTAGGAAAACGTCACGAAAGAAGTTTGAGGATAAAGAGACTTGGTGGGAGTCAAATGAAGTACAAGGGAAAATAAAAGAGAAGGGAAAATATATAAAAAGTGGCAAGAAACCAGATCGGACATAGATCTTCAAAACTATATGGTCGCCAAAAAGGAAGCGAAAGTAGCAGTAGCAAAAGCTAAAGCAGAAGCGTATTCAAACCTATACGATCAATTGATACCAGGAAAGGCGAAGCAAAGATATATGTATATAAAATAGCCAAACAGAGAGCAAAGAAAGCAAGAGATTTTAATCAGATTAGATGTATCCGAGATGAAAATAATAAAATACTAGTTCACGACGAAAGGGATGTCAAAAAGAGATGGAGAAAGTACTTTGACAGCTTATTAAATGAAGAATTTGACAGACAGCCTGTAGAGTCAACGGAGATAGTACCAGCAATGGTCACCAAAATAACAAACGAGGAAGTGGCTCAAACGCTTCAAAAAATAAAGAAAGGAAAAGCAGTCAGACCAGATGACATTCCTGGGGAAGTATGGAGAGCATTGGGAGAGACAGGAATAAGTTGGATAGCAGGTCTATTGTATGCTGATGATGTGGTGTTAATGGGAAATAGTGAAAGAGACTTAGAACAAAAACTGGAACAGTGGAGACAAGCTCTGGAGGAAAAAGGTTTAAAACTTAGTAGGACAAAGGCAGAGTATTTGGAATGTTCATTTAAAGATGGAGTTACTACAAATAAAATGGTATCTTTGGATGGTGAAATGATTGTGAAAAGCAATAGTTTTAAGTACCTAGGATCGGTATTACAGAGTAATGGAGAAATAGATAGAGATGCATGCAGTAGAATTAGGGCTGGATGGATGAAGTGGAAAGAAGCGAGTGGTGTGTTGTGTGACAGAAAAATTCCAATGAAGCTGAAGGGAAAATTCTATAAAACAGCCATAAGACCGACTATGATGTACGGAACTGAATGTTGGGCAGTGAAAAATAAAGAGGAACAACGAATGCATGTGGCGGAAATGAGAATGCTTAGATGGATGAGTGGAGTGACAAAGAAGGATAAAATTAGAAATGAGTATATTAGGGCAAGTCTAGGTGTGGCACCAATTGATGCCAAAATGAGAGAGCATAGGTTAAGATGGTTTGGTCATGTTCAACGTCGAGACGTTAATCACCCAATACGAAGAATAGCTGAAGTGCAGATTCCTGGAAGGAGTAGGAGAGGAAGACCAAAGAAGACCTGGGGGAGACGATAAGGCAGGACATGTTGACAAAGGGGATTAACATTGATATGACCCAAGATAGAATTGTGTGGAGAAATGCAATTAGGGAAACCGACCCCGCATAGGGATAAGGCAAAGAGAATGATGATTAATATAAATAGTCTAGTCGTCAGACAGGAAAATTCCACTGAACCTCTAAAAAACCAACGAACAAGCTGAATTTTGATGAGAATGTCAATTTTGGGACCTCAAGAATATACAAAAAGTTTGCCACTCCTACCCCCGTGCTTCACCCTTAAACCCACCATGTAAGGGGAAAATGGAAAACATCGATTTACTACGAATCATATCCAAGAATCTAAGAAACAGAAATGTTTATTAGCACTTTTTGTGCAGAATGAATCATTCTCTCAGAAACAATGCTTGACACGACCGGCGATTATGAAGGTCAGATAGGTGCGCGAACTCATTTTTTTTAAGAGATAAAGGCAGTTTTTGTTTTCATTTGATTCAGAGTTAAACCACCATCTCAGTGGAGCTATGCAGTCACAACTCTAAAGCAAAATCGACAAACCCTGCCTATTTAAGGGAAAACATCGCGATGCAATGAATTCACCTTTTGAGACGCAAAACAGCGACATCTCTCGTAATACGAGGAAGACGAAAAGCCTCAGATGCAAAGATTGCTACTTTTATACAATTAAAATAATTGAAATAAAAATATTAAACAATAATTTAAATCCAAGACTTTTCGTTAAGAAACTGCTCTCTGGCTGCATCCCGTATCTCCGGCTTTTACAATATATTCATTTCTTTAATTCATTTAATTAATTTTTTTAAATTCAATTTGTTTAACTCGACGGTAAAATTTCGATCTTTTGATCAGAAATCAAAATGCTATCTACAAAAATTTAAAATGCCTTTTAAAGGTGAAGAGTATAGCTTTCGTATGCAAATTTTGCATTTTGCCGCAAATGGAGTCAGTTTCTATGACGCTGGTAAATAAATAAACGTTGCACGATTTTTGCTATTGTCGTACAATTCTCATGAGAACAATAAAATTTGTCACTTCCATTGAGCTGTGGCTGTGGAATTTCTATTGTTAGGGCCTAAACTTCAAAACATATAACATGCAATTTCGATTTTGAGTTTTCGCAACAACGATAAGACATTTGAAATATGCATAAAAAACCCTGAATTTAAACTTTCACATTCCAATCGATCTAAAACGTTTAAAACTGTTGCTTATCGGTTGCACAAGTACGTTTTTAGAAATTAAACAACTTCAGCTACCAATTCCACCCAGTGCCTTCCTCGTGGAAGCATTTCCTGTGACGTGAGATCATTTGTAATGTGGAATTCAGGCATGTTTCAAATGTCTCATATTTGTTGCCAAAACTCAAAATCGAAATTTCATGTTATGAATTTTAAAGATTGGGCTCTAACAATGGAAATTCCATAGCGACCGGTTAATGGAAGTGCTAAATTACTCCAGGGAAATAAGCTAGAAATAGACCATGTTCGGGACACTCAAAGATCCAGGTAGCTGACTAATTTTTTAGTTAATGTAGACCTATAGGAAGAAAATCTACCTGTTTCCTGCCTAGAGTTCGTGTCCGTTTTTTAATTATTAGCAATTTAGTGCAAAAATTTTTGCGATTTTTTTGTTTTCTTGCACCCTATTCAAAAGCTAAATAGTTGACATAAAATTACAAAATTTAATTTTTTAGAACATTGATAAACCTTTAAAATGCCGATTGTTGAAAGTTAAAAAGTTAATTTGATGCTACGCAAACTGCAAAATAAGTGAAAATCGTTATTTGTTAATAACTTTTACTAAAACTACCTTAGAACTTTAATATTTCACCCAAAGTTGGGTATTGGGGTACTTAATAAACCCTCAAAATTTGAGACCGATCCATTAATTAGTTTAAGAGTTATTCTATTTTTTTTATCCCAGATACCTTTATTTTGCAATAACATAAGACAGAAAATCATGAAGATAGGGCAATCCTGCGTATGCCAAATGAAATTAGAAAACTGATGCTATCAAAATGTACTAAAAAAGGATAAAAAATTATCTAATATAGTCAAAAATACTAATGGCAAATTTTTGAAATTTTGTAGTTTATAAACATTTAGAATAACTTTAAAAACAATGTCCCTAGAAAAAATCCTTATTAGAAAAGCTGGTATTTTACACGAATGTTTAAAAATGCAGTTCAATTGGTGACTAGTCGTGGTAAGTGAAGGGGGAGCTGAGAACCGACAAATGCACGAGTTCCAAAACTAAAAAAGGCAACTTAAAACTACTATCATTTTCTATATCTCGGAATCTACTAAATATATTTTGACCGTTTTTTTTTAATTTGCATGTAATTTTTCTGTACATTACAAATATGCAATTTGTCTAGACATTTATTAATTAATAAACAATCTAATTGGTTTAAAAAAATTTTGAAAAATTTTTTTTCCCAAAAATCCATGATTTTAATCGTACTATCATTATTAATCATAGAAAAAGTTAAGGTATACTTTAATAAATAAATTTTCTTCAATAAATAATTTTCTAATAAAAATAATTTATTTATTAATGTGTACTTTAACTTTTTCTATGATCATTAGTGATACTATGATTAATAAAATGGATTTTTGTAAAAAAAATATTTTTTCAAGAATTGTTTAAGCAAATTAAACTGTTTATTAATTAATACATTTATAAACAAATTGCATGTTTGTAATGTACGTAGAAATTATATACAAATTAAAAAAAGAAAGATCAAAATCCATTGAGTTGATCCGGAGATACAGAAAATTGTATTAGTTTGAAATTGCTTTTTCGGTATTTTAACTTGGTGGATTTGTAGGTGTAGGTTTCCCCTAGTAATCGTTTGAACTACATTTTTGAAAAATCGTGGAGGGTGCTGTGAAGGTACAATGTTTGTGAACATTTTTTAAGAAAAAATACAAATCCCATTCTTTAAAATGGCATTAATGAGATTCGTTAATTATTATTAAACAAATTAGCTGTGAATTAAAAAAACACATGGCTAACTTTTTCCCAAATGAACCTAAACTAAATTTTTTTATTTGAAAATTCGTGTTAAAATACTAGCTTTTCGAATATATAAAAAGATTATTTCTACGGACAACATTTTTAAAGTTATTCTAAATGTTTATTAACATACAAAAATTCAAAAATTTGGCATTATTATTTTTGACTATATTAATTAATTTTTTTTTCTTTTTTTAATACTCTTTGATACTATCACTCTTCTACTTTCATTTGGAATACTCAAAATTGCCCTATCTTCATTATTTTCTGTCGTATGTTATTGCAAAATAAAGGTCTCTGGGATAAACAAATAGAATAACGTTTAAACTAATTAATGTATCGGTCTCAAATTTTGAGGGTTTATTAAGCACCATAATACCCAACTTTGGGTGAAACACCAAAGTTGTATGGTAGTTTTAAAAAAATTATTAACAAATAACGATTTTAACTTAGCAGTTTGCGTAGCAACAAATTAACTTTTTAACTTTAAAAAAATCGACATTTTGAAGGTTTTTCAATGTTCTAAAAAATTAAATTTTGTAGTTTTATGTCAACTATTTAGCTTTTGAATGGGGTGCAAAAAATCGAAAAAGTCGCGTTTTTGACACTAAATTGTTAATAATTAAAAAACGGACGCGAACTCTAGGAAGAAAACAGGTAGGTTTTCTTCCTATAGGTCTACAATAACAAAAAAAAGAGTCTGCTACCTGGATCTTTGAGTGTCCCGAGAAAATCCTTATTTCTCTGGACTAAATTTTATTGATCTCATCACGCTGCGTACTTGAACATTTTTCTCCGAACGAACCAAACGAGCAGAGCGCGCTGTAACAAGTTGCTCTAGTCAGTACGTGTTCGCGAGCAAAATTTTGCCGAACCGAATGAGCTGATTATTTTCGGAAGTTTCGGTAACCGTGAAAAGATCAAAAGCGAGCATTTGTTCGTTTATACTCAGTGGGTACGGGCGTTTAGTGTATTCGTTTGTTCGCGCAAATATTTAGTTAAAAAGAATTTTGATTCGCTCTGCACTTAAAAAAAAATCGAATCGAACAGAGAAAATTTAGATCTGATTGATTTATATGAATGCTCTCCAGTGTTATGGAATCCAAAACACGGGCAATATTACTTTAACCCTCGTAAGGCGGTGCTTAGATTCTTAAGTAAACAACTGTGCGAGGTGCATTTGCACCCCATTCGTATATCCATTTTTTTATATGTGAAAGAAGGGGAAATTGATTTGAAGATAACTAGGACTTGTTTATTATACTATGAAACATAATTTTACAAAGTACTCATTTCTTATTTAAAAAAAATATTGTTGCGAGACAAACACATGAAATTTTTCACAGAGTGAGCAACACAAAGTTTTTACACACAATACAGTAGTTATGCCGGGACTTTCGGTCTTTTTTCTCTGACATAAGTAACACCGACCTTGTCCCGTAGCTCTGTCAGCTCGAGGTGGAACATCAGAAACGTCAAATTCAGGATATGAATTTTTCATCATTTTGAATTCATATTATGAATTTCATCATATGAGTTTTCATCATCGAGTTTTAAATGCTGTAATGGGTGGAATGCATTTAGAATTGAATTTAATGCGAATACAAAAATGGACAAAAATCAAAAAAAAAAAATTATTAAAAACGATAGGTGCGAAAAACGAGGTCTGGGGTGCGTCTGCACACCGCACCGCCTTACGAGGGTTAATAAAATAAAAAAAAATGAATGTGTGTGTACTTTGTACGCACGTAAGAAGTTATACTTCTATTATATGATTTCAACGAAATCAATATACTTTAAACAGTTTATTTATATTTTATTTAAATATTAAACTAATTTTAATACTCACTACTTTCCAAAAATTTTTATTAAAACAATACCAAAAAATAAAAGAATAAAACATGCGCAAACACATTGAAAAATGAAACAAACAAATGATTTCTGAACAATAATTGTTGACAAAATTTTTAACTAAATACGTATTTTCTGAAAAAAAATATAATAAATATACTTACAATCATAAAATGTATAAAAAATTAAAAAAATAAAAATTTGCATTGGGAATTGAACCTACGTCTATAAGGTTGTTCGATTTTGAACTCACCGCACGCAGAACTTAGCTAGCGAGACATGTGAATGATTTGGGAAGATATAGCAACTGTACGTTTTAAACTTTTTTTTTTGACAGTTGCTTATTCTCTTAGTTTAATCAAATAATTTTGATTCTTGCGGAAATAAAATATTAAAATACAACAAAATATGGACTAAAAAAGCAATTTATTATTAGATATGAAGATTGGTAGAAATTGTATTGGTAATCAAATTATGTAAATCAAAGCATTACCTACTTAACTAGCTACCTACATTTTCCAAATAGGTATGTAGGTCCTAATCTTTTATTACAATACTGAAACATTTAAAATTACGTACTTGTTGCTTTTAAAAACTATTTAAAAAGTCACTACAATTATAAACTTGCTTTTTGTGTCTGTCCTCACAACAATAAAAACTAATATACTACCTACATACAATTTGTTTACCCATAACCATTGACGTAATAATAAAATAACCGACATATTGAACAATTGTTGACAGGTCATTGTAATTGCCCAGTCAGAGGACGTATAACGTTAAGCTGCGCCGGGTACCAAGATTTTGATGATTTCGCGCACATGTAAATTTACTCCCAACGCGCCTAAAGAAGTATAACTTCAAAAATGACATGGATATTGATATCTGAAAAAGTAGTATGTACCTCCGAAGAAGCAAAGGAAAAGATTGATAGTTTGCTTGCCAGTTTCCACAGAGAAAAGGCAAAAGTACCAAACCACGGGTACAGGACAATAACTTTACCTTTGTTTTGTCCCTCACGTCTTGCATTAACGCTTAACATGTTTCTACAACGATGACATAAATACGTTGTTTAGAAATTTTAAATAAATATTGTAAACTCATATGTGAGTCTCCTGTCGCTAAAAACCTCAAAATTAGCGATCTTGAAGAGACCTATCTTTTCGAAACGTTGTATCTTTTCTTGCAATTGTAGGACCTACTAGACATGTTAATTTTTCAAAGTCTGCTGCATACATTCCAGTGAAATTTTTAAAATGAAAACAGTCCATATCTCCCAACAGATTTTTTTCTGGAAGCCGTCTGTTGTAAACCGGCCGTACTGCAGCTACTTGGCTTATTGTACATACATCTTCCATTCCTTTATGAAACCCATTCCAGAATTCTGGAACCCTGTACCAGCTTATACAGGTCTAGTGGGTGAATGTCATATATATTTAAAGTCACTTCGATGTCTCCGAAAAATGCTTGCCGCCTCCTATCCAATGCCTCACAGTCATGCAAGATATGGTTGCCTGTTTCAGCTTCTCTGTTACGGAGTCTGCAGCTCAAGTCTCCATGAAACAGCCCCATTATATTCAGGTGACCCTTAACTGGCGCATGCCCAGTGCGGAAACCTGTTATGACTCTGAGCTGATTCCTGCTTGTTTTCAGCAGTATGTAGTTCAGCCTACTAGCACATGTCCGTCCGATGTATATCTTGTCATGTGCTTGACCGGGTATACTCTCCCAGTGGAATAGAAATGTTGAAATTTCCACCACTACAGAATATTCCTGCGCCCGAACCTTCTGCAGTTTTAGGCCCGTCTGTATACCAGGTGTAACCCTGCAGTCTGGGCTGAGAGTTCCCTCTATCCCATTCGTCTCGTGGGCAAATGTCCACTTGAAAAGGTACTTCAGGCTTGTATCTGGATGTCATATGGTCAAAAATCATCACCCATTCGGCATTATTAGTTTCATGTATTATACTACTATGCCCTGATTTAACTGGTACGTTGCTCAGGTTTTCTCGCAATCTATAATATCCCATTCTCGCCTCACCTCTTATTGTTATATGTAAAGGAGGGAGATCCAATAATGATCTCCCAACAGATGGGACGAACACTAAAATAAAATGAGCAGAACATGGGAACGCGGCAAATAGAACGAACACTTCGAATAACCTGGTCATTCGCTTGTCTCTGCGCGCTCGGCTCATTCGGTTATTTGATTCATTCAAAGGCTCTAGTCCGTACGCTCGGGCAAAAATCGGGCAACATTTTTTTGTTATAACACATTTATGGAAACAGACTTCATTTGTGGCAAAATGCAAAAAGTGCACACGAAATAGTCTAAGAGCTGGGAGCGGATTTTGTGCGCGATAAGTAATATGGAAAAACTATACGGGGATATGTTGAATTAGTTGTGTACATGACTTTCACCAACGGTCGGAAACCAGAGTTGGGGCCGAGGGTAGTTATAAGGGGTTAAAGTCGCGGTTTTTATTATTTTTTTTATGCCGCTCATGATCGAGATAGTGCACCAAAATTTGGGAATAAGTAGGTCATGACGTACCTAAGTAAAATCTCTAGCGGCGCAACGCTGGGTGGCCGACAAAGGGGTGGGGGTAGGGGTGAATATAAAAAATATAAGGGGTTTTTTGCGACGTTCGTGATTGAGATAGTGCACCAAAATTTGGGTATAAGTAGACCATGACATAAATAAGTAAAATCCCCAGAGCCGGAAACCAGAGTGGGGGAGGAAGGTAGTTATAAGGGGTTAAACTCCCGTTTTTTATTATTTTTTTTGTGACGCTCATGATCGAGATAGTGCACCAAAATTTGGGAATAAGTAGGTCATGACGTAACTAAGTAAAATCTCCAGGAGTGGAACGCTGCGTGGCCGACAAAGGGGTGGGGCAGGGGTGAATATAAAAAAATGTAAGAGGTTTTTTGCGATGTTCGTGATTGAGATAGTGCACCAAAATTTGGGAATAAGTAGACCATGACATAACTAAGTAATATCCCCAGTGGCGGAAACCAGAGTGGCAGACGAGGGTAGTTATAAGGGGTAAAAGTCGCGGTTTTTATTATTTTCTTTTGTGGCGCTCATGATGGAGATAGTGCACCAACATTTGGGAGTAAGTAGGTCATGAGGTAACTAAGTAATATCTCCAGGGGCGGAACGCTGCTTGCGGTACAAAGGGGTGGTAGGCAGTGGTCAGTATAAAAATATATGGGGGTTTTTTGCCGTTCGTGATCGAGATAGTACACCAAAATTTGGGAATAAGTAGATCATGACATTACTAAGTAAAATCTTCAGGGGCGGAACGCTGCGTGGGGGACAAATGTTGTGCCGGGTCAAAAAAAAAATAATACACACTGCGACTTTGACCCCTTAAAACTACCCTCATCCCCAACACTGGTTTCCGGCTTTGGGGATTTTACTTAGCTAAGTCATGGTCTTATATTTTGTATATTCACACCTACCCCCACCCCTTTATCGGCCACGCAGCGTTCCACCCCTGGAAATTGTACTTAGTTACCTCACGACCTACTTATTCCCAAATTTTGGTGCACTATCTCAATCATGAGCGTCACAAAAAAAATAATAAAAACGGCGACTTTGACCCCTTATAACTACCCTCGTCCTATACTTCGGGTTTCCGGCTCTGAGGATTTTACTTAGTTATGTCATGGTCTACTTATTCCCAAATTTTGGTGCACTCTCTCAATCACGAACGTCGCAAAAATCCCTTATATTTTTTGTATTCACCCCTGCCCCACCCCTTTGTCGGCCACGCAGCGTACCACCCCTGGAGATTTTACTTAGTTACGTCATGACCTACTTACTCCCAAATTTTGGTGCACTATCTCGATCATGAGCGTCACACAAAAAATGATAAAAACGGCGACTTTGACCCCTATAACTACCCTCGTCCCCCACTCTGGTTTCCGGCTCTGGGGATTTTACTTTGTAATGTCATGGTCTACTTATTCCCAAATTTTGGTCCACTATTTCAATCACGAACGTCGCAAAAAACCCTTTATATTTTTTATATTCACCCCTACCCCCACCCCTTTGTCGTCCACGCAGCGTTCCGCCAATAGAGATTATACTTAGTTACGTCATGACCTACTTATTCCCAAATTTTGGTGCACTATCTCGATCATGAGCGTCACAAAAAAAATAATAAAAACCGCGACTTTGACCCCTTATAACTACCCTCGGCCCCCACTTTGGTTTCCGGCCGTTGGTGAAAGTCATGTACACAACTAATTCAACATATCCCCGTATAGTTTTTCCATATTACTTATCACGCACAAAATCCGCTTCTATCTCTCCGACTAAAAGCTGCACTCTTCAACTTTAAAACAGGTGCATTCTTTTGATTTTCTTTGAGAAATACTGCCGTCCTCAAATAAAACGCGGTATGTGCAGCCAACTTAAACCCGAGAAATCGGCCCTCAAAGTTTTTTTCTCAGGACTCTATATGTGTTGACGGCATATTCCAATTTGTTTATTTTGGTAGTAAATAAAATGATACGGCTTTCAGACATTGCAGAAGCATAAATAAGGTCACAAGGAAACCACATATAGCAAAAACTCGATTTTCAATTTTTTTTGCAGATACCGCGTTTTAATTGAGGACCGCATCAGCATACAATTTTTTAGTCGGTATCTACTAAATTTATTACAAAAACATGTGGAACTGGAAAATCATTTTCCACTTTGTTTCTTAAAAACAATACCGAAACGTGATTGGCAGCAATTTTAGAGTTAAATTTTAATTTTCATGTACTAATGTAACAGATGTTACGTGTTACATATTTATGCTTTTCCATTATCATTCTCCATATAAAGAGTGATTTTAATGTAGCCGAAATAATTCTGTTTAAACAGTAATTTGTAAAAGGTTCTTATCTAATAGTATTTTAGTATGTGCTATCAGTCTTTATTAACAAATAATACACTACAATGTTGATAACAGATATAAAACAAAACGACATGATAGTAGCTCATCCGAAATCAAATAGTTCATATATAAAGTACTAAGGTTTCAAATGATATTTATTAGGCCGGGCCTAAAAAGGACAAAAACAATTTTTTTGGGAAATTTTAAACGGGCTAGTAAAAAAAGTTGTGTATGGTAGTCATAATACTGTGTACCAAACATAGACCGAATTAAATTATTTTTGACCGGGCCCCGGGGGCCTAAAAAAATTATTTTTTTGCTTTATTTTTGGGGCGGGCTAGTGTCTAAAATATTAATATCGATGCTACTGTCTCGTTAAAAAATTTTCATCATGATCTAAAGAAATTTAACCGGCCCCAGGGCTAAAAATATAAAAGGGGGTGAACAATGCATATTTTTTGCGCTGTGAACTGTGCAGCTCTTTGCTTGAAGCAATATTCGGCACGAAAGGTTTTTATATTGAACTATTATGCACATATTAACATTATTTCGTCGGAATGGGACGTTTCATCGCCGCTGTTTCGACGCCGCCGATTCATCGCCAGTCCATTTCATCGCCGTCCGTTTCATCGCCGTCTGTTTCATCGCCGCCCTTTTCATCGCCAGTTAGTCAGTTGATTTTGTATTATGGGAGATAACTCGACACGACGTTATGGTAGGGGAGCAAAGTATGCTAAATGTGCAGTCACTCGAGCGTTATGGGGAACTATTGGGTTGTGAAGAGTAGGTCCTAAAACCAAAAAAAGTTAAGTAAAGTTTTCCATTTTAGTGGGCGCTTGCCATTTTTTAATTTAATTTTCCATTTCCAACAATCGTTTTTTCTGATTATAACGCCATCTATCCATAATCCGAAAAAATGTTTCGAATAAAAGTTACTTATTTTTACGTAAGGAATCCAAATCTGCAATAAAATATGGGGCTCCTATTTAAGATTTTAAAGTAACCCCCCACCCCACCTCCGAGGGGGGGGGGTCGTATTTCATGCCATTCGATAGATTTTTGAAAAATATTGAATAAGTGTATTTTACAGTTTTTCGATCTGATGTTCATTTCGCGAAATATAGTATCGCGAAATATAGTAGAGTGTTCATTCGTATTTAAAATATTAAATTTACCCCCCACCCTTCTCCGTGGGAAGTCATGCTTGGTATCATTCGATAGATTTTTATAAAATATTGAGCATACATTTTTTAGTTTTTCGATCTGTCATTCATTTCGCGAATTATTCGCTTATTTCTTGTTAAACTTTGGGACTCACCCATTTCCTTACGCCCGGATCAAATCGTCAGATTTTTGAAATATACACTCTTGCATGTACTTAACTTACCTTATCTTAATCTGACAATTTCGAGTTTTTTAAGGATAGAATTTTTTTTCGGGCCCCCCTTAACGAACTCCCCTGTGTTAAGGGCCAATATATGGTAGAAGTACATCTACAGGGTACCAGGTTTCTCTCCATGTAATAATCTGACGCGCTCTAGTAACTGCAAAAATCCCCGCTTGGGCTCCCCTACCATAAATTCAGTTCAAAACAAATGTCAATTAAACAGATAAAAAATATTATTATATTTACTGTTCTATTTCTACTTCCCCTAAATTTTATACTAAATAGTACTAAATTTGTTGTGTTAAATGGCCTTTGTAGAAATAATATGTTCAAATTTATGTAGTGTTAGGTTGGGTTAGGTTAGGTTAGGTCATTTCCTAGAATTCCTAATTAATATTAAACTGTCGAAAATTGGTAGGAAATTCGGAAATAAATCAGTTAGCGATTAACTGACTGGCGATGAATCGGCCGGCGATGAATTGGTGGCGATGAACTGGCGGCGATGAAACGTCATAGACCCTTATTTCGTATATTCATTTAACCCAGATCTCACCACGATGAGGTAGCTGCACGGCGAGTTCCACCCGCCCACCCTCCTTTGCTCAACATTTTCACTTACTCATTTCTTGAAGCATATTATCGACATTTACTTTCAAATATCGGCTAATTCTTTCTGGCATCAAGTTTAGCTCGGATGTAACCATCTCTAGATTCTTCACCACACACTTTTATTGACGCATCAGTAATTATCTTCACACACCTCTCCACCGCTTGAGTATGGCAAGGAAAATTGTCAAACTTTGGAACTTGTTTCACCATATCCCACAATTTCTCGTCGACCAAATGCTGTATTAGAGGAGGATCTGTTACAGTACCTACTATTCATCCAGTCTATCAGATTTATGTAATCTTATGCATCGAAATTGATTTAGGGATTTGGGGTACTATGAAAATGCAATTTTTATACCAGCCTTTCTACATTTTAAAATTCTTCGGACAGCAACCTCTCTAATACATTTAAGTAAATCTGTTAACATACAAACGACCCCGCAGAAACCTTATGGGAAATGGCTCTCTGTCAAATGCTCTGAAACTTTGGGTTCTGGTAGTCCTTGATGTGTAGAATAAAAGTCTAAGTGGGCGCGTAGCTCCAAAAAATCATGGTTTTAAAATATAAGCCTCTGAAGTTAAGGTACTTTGAGGACGTCTGAGTTGGAATAAATTCATTTTCTCGAGAATGGGCGACTCTGGAGATAAATTACGAATCAGGTCGATTTTTATTTTTAAATTATAATTTTTTGGCATATATATCATACTATACTCTATCTACTGAACAGATGGAGTAATCACGTGAATAAATCAAAAAAGTTCTTCAAAATACATTCACTCGCGCCCTTGTACAACATAGTTCCCATAACACCAATACCGAATACCTTGTTATCGGTATTGTGTACAAGGGCGTGAGTTAAGGTATTTTGAAAAAAAAATTGTGATTTATTCACGTGATTACTCCGTCTGTTCGGTAGATGGAGTATAGTGACGTCATCCATCTGGGCGTGATGACGTAATCGATGATTTTTTAATAAGAATAGGTGTCGTGTGATAGCTCATTTTAAAGGTTATTCAATTCCCTATTAAATAATATAAACATCAACATAATTATTTATGCAGGGTGCCCTAAACATTTTTTTTTAATTAAATTAACTGATACAAAAAGAAGAATGTATATAATTTATTTAATTCGAAATACATTTTACTGTTGTCCGAAAACAGGAAAAAATGTTTATTTGAAAAATAAATATTGCTTTTCGCCTAAAGTAAATGTTCAAACTGCTAAGAGGCAGGTGGGTGGCAGCTTTAATATTGAATTTAAGCGAAAACAATATTTATTTATCAAATAAACATTTTTCCTGTTTTCGTACAACAGTAAAATGTATTTCGAATTAAATAAAATATATACATTCTTCTTTTTGTCTTAGTTAATTTAATTTAAAAAAAATTTTTTTTGGCACTCTGTATAAATAATTATGTTAATGTTTATATTATTGAATAGATAATTGAATAACCTTTCAAATGAGCTATCACACGACCCCTATTTTTATTTAAAGAAAATCATCGATTACGTCATCACGCCCAGTTACAATTTATTTCCAGTGTCGCCCATTCTCGAGAAAATGAATTTATTCCAACTCAAACGTATTCACTGTAGCTATAACTTCAGAGGCTTATATCTTAAAACCATGATTTTTTGGAGCTACGCCCCCAGTGAGTCTTTTGTTCTACACATCAAGGACTACTAGAACCCAAAGTTTCGGAGCATTTGACAGAGAGCCATTTCCCATAAGGTTTCTGCGGGGTCCTTTGAATGATTTCCGGGTGCGCAAATTAAGCATTGTCTTGAATAACTTTATTGTTAATTGATGAGACATTGTATTCGGAAAATCTCTCGATGCCTGCATTAATTTCCATAGATGCCTGGCACCATACCAATCTTGGCTGTGTTTTTATCTCAAACCTCATACGAGAGTATACTTGTATTACAAACCCAGCTAAAATCTTTAAGCTTTCACAAGGATCAGTTGTAGCTACATCAACTCTAAGAATGCGGTTAGCTGTCGTGAACCAACGTTATTGTGCCATCTTCCCTAGACTTCTCTCTGCCAAACTTTGAGAACATAATATTCCATCTCTAATTATTGCTTTAGATAGTTTGAACAAATAAATACGATTGACCTGAACTTAGGTTATTTTCATTTACAAGAGGCAGGACAGCTTCTATGGGTTTAAATTTAATAACAGGCATTTTTTCGCAATTGGGAAGAAGAGATCCAATCGGCTCAGAACATGAATAGGGACCTTTTGTGTGGTCATCTAGTTTTTGCAGCAAATATCACAAGGGAAGTTCATTAGCGTGCAACAGGCATACACTCCACTGTAATGGTTTATTTACTCGCTTTTCTATAATTCGAATGATTCCACCTTCCAGCCCGTATTGACATTTGTACCATCACATCCCATAACAATTTGCTTAGATCTATATTATGGCTTTCTAAGTAGTCTAATATTCCTTCGAAAATATCTACGACACGAGACTGGCTAAGAGCTAAGTACCCAAAATATAAACCACCGGGTTCTTCAATTAAAGCTAATATGGTCTTCAGTTTTCATAATTCGGCTTGCGTTTCCGAAGACCATGGTTTGATCTTTTCTTTCATCAAAGTATCGCATTTCAATTGACTTATTTCAATTTTTATTCTCATGCTTGAGTTCCCGTCTGTTTTCGTTAACTCCTCTCCGAATTTAAATTTTGTCGATGACCAGCGCGGTATTATCTTTGAAAATTAAGTTTAGATCTTCTAAAGCGGTATTTAAAACCTTTAGTATTTTTCCTGCCGACTGTATTATCTTTCTTTTGCTTAACAATAGAATGTGACAACACAAGCTTTTTTAATGGCCCCAAACATTTTTTAACACAATAAAAATTTTTGAAGGGTCGGGGGACCCGGTTAAATATTTTTTAAACCGGCCCTTTGGTATAGGATTATGCAGTGAGCACGTAAAGGTTGGAATAAATTCATTTTCTCGAGAATGGAAAATTTTGGAAAAAATCCTGAAACAGGTCAATTTTTATTTTTAAATTACGACTTTTTGGCATATATATTATACTAGTGACGTCACCCATCTGGGCGTGATGACGTCATCGATTATTTTTTAAATGAGAATAGGGGTCGTGTGATAGCTCATTTGAAAGGTAATTCAATTCTCTATTCAGTAATATAAACATTAACATAAATATTTATACAAGGTGTACAAAAAATTTTTTTTAATTAAATTTGTTGACATAAAAAGAAGAATGTGGGTAATTTATTTAACTCAAAATACATTTTACCTCTAACAGAAAACAGGAAAAAAATGTTTATTTGACAAATAAATATTGTTTTTTGCTTAAATTCAAATATTAAACAGCCACCCACCAGTCCCGTGACAATTTAAACATTTAATTTAAGCGAAAAGCCATGATTATTTTTCAAATAAACATTTTTTTCTGTTTTCTGAAAACAGTAAAATGTATTTTGAAATAAATAAATTACATACATTCTTCTTTTTATGCCAATAAATTTAATCAAAAAAAAATTTTTTTGGGCACCCTGTATAAATAATTATGGTAATGTTTATATTACTGAATAGAGAATTGAATTACCTTTCAAATGAGCTAGCACACGACCCCCATTCTTATTTAAAAAAATCATCGATGACGTCATCATGCTCAGACGGGTGACGTCACTAGTAAGATATATATATATATATATATATATATATATATATATATATATATATATATATGCCAAAAAGTCGTAATTTAAAAATAAAAATTGACCTGTTTCGGGATTTTTTTCCAAAATCGTCCATTCTCGAGAAAATGAATTTATTCCAACCTTTACGTGCTCACTGTATAAATACTGGTTCCAACTTTTGGCAACTAGCCGTGTAGAAAAATTTTAAAAAAATTCGGCCCGGCTTAATATTTATAGACAATTATACAACAAAAATATATTGATGACACCAGAGAGACTATAAAATAATAATTGGCAAGTGTTGTAGAAACGGAATACATGGTATATCGATAACATGACAGAAGATCAATGATAAAAGTAATATAAAATTCAATCTAAAAAAAACTTATATAATCATGGATACGAAGAGTGACATTAGACGAAGTGACGAAGAGAGCGAAAATATTCTCAATGATATTCTTCAGAAAATTATTCATGAAACGAGCATTCATTTAGTGCTAACAGTCTTCTTCTTAAAGTTCCCTCTCCTCAATGGAGGTTGGCTACTACAATTGCAAACTCTTCTCTGCCTTCAGCTGTTCAAAATTTACCCCTGTCCATTGTCGGATGAATCTTAGTTCACTCTTTCCCTCGATCTTTCCTTTAACTATAAGTTGAGCATATTCGTACTTATTATTTCTCAGTATATGGCCTAAGTATGATGTTTTTATAACGTTCAATGTGTTGAAAAGTTGTCTTTCCTTGTCTATTCTATGCAGCACTTCTTCGTTTGAGGTATGCGATGTCCATGAAATTTTGAGGATTCTCCGGTAGGTCCACATTTCAAAGGCCTCCAATTTATTTACGCTTTATGTTTTAAGGGTCCATAACTCAACTGCATAGAGAAGAGTCGACCAGACGTAGCATGTTGATAAACCTAGTAGAATTTCAAGTTTTATTCTAGAATAACAAAGGAGTTTATTGATTTTTTCGAAAGATTTTCTGTTTTCTTCTATTGTCGATCTTATTTCTAGATCAGGATTTAGGCTGCTATCGATACAACATCCCAGGTACTTAAATCTATTGCTCATTTATTAATCAAGGTTCAGGCAGGTTCAGGTATGTTTTGGTTTTTCGGACTGACATCACTTTGGTTTTTTTAATGTTTATTTTTGTACCAAATTGTTTACAGGTTGAGCTGGTCGTGTCGATGAGTCGTTGTAGAACCAAGTCGGAATCCACAATCAACATCGTATCATCGATGTATTTGATGCTGTTGATATTTACCTTGTCACCTTGACTCCATCCTTGGAATCCTCCAGTGCCTCTTTAAATAGAAACTAGGAGTAAAGATTAAACAGCAGGGGAGACAGAACAGATCCTTGTCTAACTCCCCTGCTAATTTCTACTTTGCGGATGTGGAACCTTCGATCCTAACTCTGGCGTTTTGCGTTGCAGTACAAGTTTTTTAGTAATTTGATGTCTTTTCCATCTAAGTGCGCACCTACATTGGATCCGTTTTTCTCCGATCCGATCAGATCAGATCAGATCCGATCCGACAGGCGGCGCCTACATTGGATCCGTCTTTCTCCGATCAGATCAGATCCGATCAGACCGGTTTTCCGGCGAGGGTGCCTACATTGGTTCAGTAATCTTCCGACCACCGACAATGAGTTCCGATGAAGATGTGTTAAGGAGATGATGACATTGAATTTATTTAAACATGTTAGCTTGCAACCCCCAACTTGCAACCAACTTGCAACCAGTTTGCAACCAGTTTGCAACCAACTTGCAACCAACTTGCAACCAACTTGCAACTAAAATTGCAACTCAACTTGCAACCAATCGGAATGAAATCAAACACTTCTCGATGAGAATAGGAGAAGCTACTCCCGACGTCGGCCGATATCGGATCTGATCTGATCTGATCGGAGAAAAACGGATCCAATGTAGGCACTCCCATTTAATACTATGGGTTTATTTTTTATTCCGACGTCGGATCTGATCTGATCGGATCGGAGAAAAACGGATCCAATGTAGGCACCCCCATTTAATACTATGGGTTTATTTTCTATTCCGACGTCGGCCGACGTCGGATCTGATCTGATCGGAGAAAATCGGATCCAATGTAGGTGCGGCCTTAACCGACTTTTTGCAAACGTTCTAATAGTAGATCGTGTCTTACTCTATCAAATGCTTTTTCGAAGTCTATAAAGCATTATAGATCTTTCTGTTGGTCGCAGGATTTTTGGTCGAGAACTATTAGTCAACTGAAGAGGACCTCTCTCGTTGCCATGTCGGCTCTGAATCCAAACTGATCGTCTGCGATTATTGTTTCGCACTTTCTATAGATTCGATTATGTACGACTTTTAATAGGACTTTTACTGAATGACTCATAAGGCTTATCAGACGGAACTTGTTGCAGTGTTGTGGGTTTGGCTTTTTTTGGTAACAGTTGAAAGACATAATATGTGCAAAACACCAATTGAATTGATACCAAATGAAAAACACTAAAGAACAATAATGATTCCAAAAACCATTTTTATTTCTAAATCATGCTTTAGAATGGTAAAGAATAAAATAATTGAAAGTATAAGAAACAAAACGATATCAGCCACACTTCTAAATGATAGTAAACAAATTGAAACAGTCAGTAAACTTATAAGTAGTAGAGAATAAGTATGCTGAGTTATATCTGTAGAGTTGGGAGGGTGACTCAAGTCCCACAACACTTAGGCCATAATTCAGCCATTGTGCATCCTCCCAGAGAGCTGTCGTCCTTAGATCATTGTCCATCCTGCCATTTCCAGGACGGTGGACAAATCACCAGGGGACATCTCTCTTAGGTCGGCAGGAGTAGACCAGAGCTCGCCTAACGCATACTGTTGTATTGACAATAACTCCGGACATTCACAAAGGACATTCTCGACAGTTTCGTTGTCTCGTTCACATTTCCTAGATAGAGGTGTGTCTACTAGCCCCAGTGTGTGGAGATGTTTGCTTAGTTGACAATGGCCAGTTAAGGCCTCTTTGGCTTTATCTGTATGTGGAGTCGGCTTCTTTATTTACATTTTTCCAAGATACAGGTACATTACTTGGAGGTTTTTGGAATCACTGACCACGAATACGCAATCAGAACCGATTTCCAGAGTACCTGGTGCCCAGTGTCACTGGTAAGGCAAGTAATCTTCTGGAGTTTGGAGGGATTTCGGCACTAAATTTATGTAAACAGATTATACAAAGGGTTTTTGGGGTTACTGAACACTAATACGCCATCAGAACTGACCTCCGGAACACCTAGTGCCCAATGTTACTGCTGAGGAACGTCAGCATCTGGTGTTTCAAAGGTAGTCAGCCTTAAATGCGCGCAAATAGATTTCTAGGCGGTTTTTGGGTTCGATGAATACGAATACGCAATCGGAACCGATCTCTGGACCAACTGGTGCCCAAGGTCACTGCTAAAGCAATATTTTGGAGTTTGGAGGGTTTTTGGGCATCAGGTGTACCGGGGGGTCGGTTCTGATGATGTATTATTGTTCAGAGACCTCAAAAAACCCTTAGTAATCTGTTTGCATCAATTTGGTGCCGAAAACCCCTGAAACTTGAGATGGCATGCCTTAGCAGTGAACCTGAGCACCAGGTGCTTCGGTAGTCGGTTCTGATGGCGTATTCGTCTTCAACGATCCCAAAAACCCCCCAAGTAACAAAAAAAATCTGGCCCTTAATATACTTATTTTGACATGTTTATGCACTTTTGGTTGCATTTTATGCAGTTTAAATTGTAATTATGCATTTTCACCCATTTTTTTATAGTAGACTTTTTTCCTGGTATCATCCTGAACACAATGCAAAAAGTTGTAAGTTTCTAGGTGCTGTATTTAAAAGTCGATTTATTTTGTGCTAAATGCCCTGGTCTACACTGCAAAGAAGCAATTCACTTAATTTTAATTCTTGTTTTTAATTGGCTGATCTTCACCTAATAATTTAATCGTCTCATTTTGAATTTTATCTTCAAGATAAAGTGACATACTTACTTTTTTTAGATCTATTAATAATAAGACATAAGTGGATCAGATTATTTTAGAAAACTTTCAATATTTTTTATGGAAATCAAAATAATTTATTACTATTCTTTGTTTTTATACCAGGAGGGGTAAACTACAAAGACAGATAGATTCACACCCAATAATGTCACTAGAAAAATCACCAAATACATCTTTTTTGGTTAATCATGTCGGCCTTCGACAGTAATGTATAAATATTATATTATACTAATAACGTATTATACTAATAATTATATAACGTCGCTAAGAGTTCTAAAAACAACAGTTTTTTATATAAAAGCAGACTAAAAATTTACAAATTAAAGGAATAACGCAGAAAACACAAAAATCGCCGATATAACTTAATTAACTTATGAAAAATGCCAATAATAGTGTCAAAATTTCATAAAAGTCATTAGTGTCAAAATTTCGTAACAGTGGAGTAAACTTGTCTGTGTTTGGACCAATTACAAACAAGCATTACAGCGCGGTAAATTTGAATTACTTCTCCTGGTTTAAAAACAGAGTATAGTTTAACGAAAAAGTATTGAAGACAAACATTATAATATTTAATTGAATATTTCTAGATGTAACATAAATCTCCAGAAGATATCTAGTGCACTGACCTGCTGAGTAAACCAAAAAGGAATTTAGTCACAATGATTACATAATTCATATTTTTTTAATTTGACTGCTGATGTATTACATGCAATACCATATACAATAATTAATGCGTGTTTAGATGATGTCGCTATTTTATTAAGGTTGTGTAAATATGCAAAGCTATTTAAATTTTATTCATTAATCAGTGCAACAAATTAACATTTAGAATAAAGTACTCTAAACGCATACAAAGTGCATTCACTAATCATAATTCATAATTGTATCTGTTTTCCTTAACTGTAAATAATATTCTAGTTGCTGGAAAACCATTATCCATTATCTAGTTATACATTGTGCAAAGTGTTAAAGAGTAATGAAATTATACGTTCTGATTATTTTCAAAGAATTGCTGTGGAATTTGTCACGCATTGCTTTGTGTCGATAAATAAGATGACATTTTATTCCAGGGAAATAAGGCAAAAATATACCATGTTCGGGACACTTGAACAGCCAGGTTGCAAATTAATTTTTTCATAGTTCTCCTATCACAGTGTTAGTTACCATACTCCTCCGAAACGGCGTTACAAATTTTTATCAAATTTTACACGTATATCACAACCCCCCTTATCACCCATAAGTGATTAGGGGATTGCCCCCTGACTTTGTTTTATTTTTTGAACAAAATTGTCTACCTTAATTTTCTATGATGTAGAATTAAAATATACCTACAACCCCTAATTTTCACCCTTCGATCACCAACCCCTATTTTTAATAGCCATCTATATATTTACATCTATAAAATTCTCCTGTCATAGTGTTAGTTGCTATACTCCTCCGTGACGGCTTAACCGATTTTTTTTTAAATTATATACGGGGTGTTTGATAAAGAACGGGCCATAGCTTAACCGTAGATTCTTGAGGTTAAAATAGGTCGATTTAAGCTAACTTACCTTAGTAAAAAAGTTGATAATAACCGAAATACAGGGTGTCAAAGTTAAACTTTTATTTTATTTTTTCTTGAATATTTCCTGACATGCATGGAATAACAACACGAAATTTGGTAAGCGTTATTTTTTTGGGATGAGAAATCTAAATTCACCACCAAAAATGATGTATTGCCCAGAGGGCGCAACATACGTCTTTCAGTGCTCATTTAATACGTTCAGTTTTTTTATCTCCCACTCTGCATACTTTTTGAATCACAATTTTTATTCTCTTAATATTTCTACTTAAAAAAGGTATATGTACTACATTAATCTCGCTAAACTCAACTGTTTTCGAGATAAACGCATTTTAAATCTGCGATACAACATATTTTTGTGCATAATATCATTGTTGTTAGACCCGAAAAATAAACTTGAAACCATAATATTGTGCCAGTTCTCATATTTATGTCATTGCATCGCAAATTCCATTTGAAGAAATTTGCGATACATTTTTGTAAATTTTTATGGTTTTAAGTTATTTTTCTGGTATAACTACAATGATTATTTCATTCCTAGGAGATTCTGACCAATAGAAAGCTACAGAAATAAAAATTAAACTGATTATTTTTTGATGATTTTAATTTCCAATAGTATAGTAAGATTTTTGATCACGTGTTTAATTCTGTCCAATCAGATTAAAATTATACTGAGAATTATCTACTGTAGAAAATTACCGATAGAATTTTTTTAAGTAGATTGTTTCTCTTTAATGGCAACCAGTTTCCTAGTTTTGACAACTGTCACATTTAAGAAAATATCCATAATATACGTATTAAAAAACAATCTTACGAATATCACACGACAGTAAGAATAAATAAGAAAATAATGCTTCATTTTTACTCAAATTTGTTGTCATTGGGCAATAGCCACTCGAGCCCTGCGGGCTCTCGTGTCTATTGCCAGACAACAAATTTTCGAAAAACTGTCGCATTATTTTCAATTTATTCTCACTCTCTTGTGATATTATACCCGATGATTTTTGGTAATTGCCCATCGTCAAGTATATTACGTCAGATGCCCTTCGTTGCTATGAAAAAATACAGTGACATTAATGACAATTAATGTTTTAAAAATTATAAAAGTGATGACTTCCAACCGTCAAATATTTATAACAACTGTGTGTTTAATTGTACTAATTTGTACTTACATAAATTAATTACAATAAAATTTTGGTTTTGAACAGTTTTATTCAAGAATTAAGTGCAACAAATTGCACTCGATCTCTAAAATGAATATAGAATTTTAGAGCTCTTGTGCAATTACTACTGATAATATGCAAAAAATGATGTTGCCTCGCAGATTTAAAATGTGTTTATCCCAAAAACGGTTGAGTTTAGCGAGATGAATGTAGTATGCCTTTTTTAAGTAAAAATATTAGGAGAATAAAAATGTTGATTCAAAAAGTATGTAGAGTGGGGGATAAAAAAACTGAACGTATTAAATGAGCACTGAAAGACGTATGTGGAGCCCTCTGGGTAATACATCATTTTTGGTGACGAATTTAGATTTCTCATCCCAAAAAACCTCCGCTTACCAAATTTCGTGTTGTTATCCCATGCCTGTCAGGAAATATTCAAGAATAAATAAAATAAAAGTTTAACTTTGACACCCTGTATTTCGGTTATTATTAACTTTTGTACTAAGGCAACTAAGGTAAGTTAGCTTAAATCGACCTATTTTAACCTCAGGAATCTAAGGTTAAGCTGTGGCCCATTATTTACCAAACACCCTGTATATGTATATTCGGTAGGTCTGAGAATCGGTTGTAATGGTAGAGAAGCAAAGTATGCTAAATGTGCAGTCACTGGGGACCTATTGGGTTGTCCTAAAACCAAAAAACGTTAAGTAAAATTTTCCATTTTAGTGGGAACTTTCCATTTTTTAATTTAATTTTCCATTTCCAACAATCGTTTGTTCCAATTATAGCGCCATCTATCCATAATTCGAAAAAATGTTTCGAATAAAAGTTGCTTATTTTTACGTAAAGAATCTAAATCTGCAATAAAAATTTGGGGCTCCTATTTAAGATTTTGAAGTAACTCCCCACCCCACCTCCGTGGGGAGTCGTGTTTGGTACCATTCGATAGATATTTCAAAAATATTGAATAAGTGTATTTTGCAGTTTTTCGATCTGATGTTTATTTTGCGAAATATCGTGAGATTTGTATTTAAAATGTTAAATTTACCCCCCGCCCCTCTCCGTGGGGTGTCGTGTTTGATATCATTCGATAGATTTTTGAAAAATATTGAACACATATTTTTTAGTTTTTCGATCTGACGTTCATTTCGCGAAATATTTGCTTTTTTTTGTGAAACTTTTTGAATCACCCATTTCCTTACGCCCTGCTCAAATCGTCAGATTTTTTAAATATACCTTAACTTACCTTATCTTAATCTGACAATTTCGAGTATTTTTAAGGATAGATTTTTTTTCGGACCTCCCTTAACGAACTCCCCTGTGTTAAGAGCCAATATATGGTAGAGGTACATCTGCAGGGTACCAGGTTTTTCTCCATATAATAATCTGACGCGCTCGAGTAACTGCAAAAATCCCCGCTTGGGCTCCCCTACCATAATATATTTTTCATACCCCTGACTAATAAGGGGGGTACCCCCCTAACATTTTGTTGTTAGGTGGTGATATATATACATAATGTACTCTACGAGACTACTAGTATAATATACAAATTAAAAAATAATGATCAAAATCCATTAACAAGTTCCGTAGATATTAATCGCAGCAAATGTTTGAAGAATCAATTTCATTTTTTAAGTTCACGGATTATAATTCCCCTACACCGGCCGCGAGTCGATTTCGTTAGAAATTTATTTGCAAACCTTTACTGACCAGTCTGTTGTAGTTCAAAGTTTACTCAAACTTTAACACATAAACCATAAACCGTGAACTTCAAAATGGCGCTAGTTAGGTTGTTTAGTTTTTATAAACAAAGTAGCTGTGAATTAAATAAAAAAAGTGGCTAACTTTGACCCTAATTGACCTAGGCAAAAATTTTCAGTAAATTCGTGCAAAAATACCAGGTTTTTGTATATCAAAGTGGATTTAGCGTACAGTCAATATTAACAAAGTTATTCAAATTGTTTATAAGCGAAAAATGACTATACTGTAGTAAAATATTTTTGCATGGGTAAAAATGGCTTTAAATATGTATACTGAAAATATAAGTCTTCGTGTTTCATGTGGTACCCGCAGAATCGCTGTATCGTTATTATTTTCTGAGCAATAACATTGCAAAAAAGGCTCTGTGGGATACACAAATTGAATATTTAAACTAATTGGCTTGACAAATCGTCTTGAAATTTTGTGTGCATTATATGGACTGTTTGATTAAACTTTTCATGCAATATCAAAATCTTAAGGGCACCCGAAGTCCCATTTAACGACAATCATCATTCTCTTTGCCTTACCCTATGCGGGGTCGGCTCCCATTTAACGACTATGTTAACATTAAGTCACATAGCTCTGTAACCAAAGCACTTAATTTTTTTATTTTGAAACTATATGTATTGTTTAGTCCCGCGTAGATTTTTGTAAAGTTAGAGTGAAACAAACATTCATTTTAAATTTTTGTTAAAATACTCTTATAAAACAACACAAAAAAGTTTAGATTTTATTTTACTTGATTTGTACATCTATTCTCCTTTTCATGAACATTTTTCAGTGCGTCACAAATTATAGAAAAAAAGGTAAGTCCGTGATAATACACATTTATGACATTTATTCTAACGTGACATTTTAGTTAAATCTGACAGTTGTCAAATTTTATTTTCAATTTGGAATAAAACCAAATCAATTGTGTCTATTGCATTTATAAAATGGTATTTTCTTTCATTTGTATAGTCTTATAAATTGTACAGATTATATTGATAATATTATTATTTTATTTAATAAATAATTCTTTTTTGATTATGGCGCCATCTATCGACAACTAGAATAATCACCGAACTAGAATAATTACCGAAGTATTCCCAGACGTGCCTTTTTTTCTGTCACATACAATTTAATGCGTTAGAGAGAAATCGAAAAACTGTGACGCACTGAAAGATGATCATGAGAAAAAGAATACTGTATCTACAACTACTGTAAAAAGTTGGACCTTCTATCAACTAAATATCCAGAGATATTTGACATCAAAAGTTAATAAAAAACCTAATATTCGGGAAATCGCAAAAACATAAAACAGTCTAATAGGTTATAAAGAAAGCTACCGGTACCAGTGGCGTAACCAGGAAGGGTTTTGGGATTGGGATGTACTTTATCCATACCCTCCAGTTGTTGTAACCCCCCCTTAGGATCATCCTGGCTACGCCGTTGACTGGTACACGGTAAGTTGAGTACGGATGCTCAAAAAGCAAATAATTTTGTAACCATGGATATTTTCTACTATAATGTGTTATATATATCATTGGATTAATCCGAGCAAGGATACAATTAAATGTCAACTTAGAAAGAACAATGATGATCTTCAAAACACGAAAGATGAAATGGATTCCCCCAGAAAACAAGGACCTCTATGAAGATAGACTAACCAGACGTATACAAGACTTAGAAAACAAAATATAAGACATCGAACTAGCAAATAATCTTATAACGAAGGCACTAAAAGAAACCGAAAGGGAGTGCTGCTCGACGGTCGTGACCCATAAAGAAAAATTAAGCCAAAATACCAAAGAGTTACTAAGTAAAAGAAGACAACTGACGGAAAAATACGACTCCAGGTACACAACACTGAAGAAATTAAATAAAGATATCCACCGATCAATCCGAAAAGACATAAGAGAAAACAATACAAGAGAAATAAGTCAAATAATTCAAGAAAACAAAAGTTTAAAAGTTTTGCGGCGAACTACGAATAACATTGGCAACAAAAATATGTACAGAATAAGAAACAAACACAACAACATTGCTACGGATAGAGCCTAAATCCTTAAGGTTGTCGAATCGTTTTATCGCGAAATGTATGAGAGCACCAACGCAAGGCAAGATCAGCCCCTGCCCAAAATCACAAACCAGGGATCAGAATTAATGCCAGAAGTAACACCATACGAAGTTAAAAAGACACTTTCAGAAATGAAAAATAATAAATCCCCTGGTGATGACGGAGTAGTGATAGAGGCAATAAAAAAAGGTGGAAATAAAATTATCCAGGTTTTGGCCAAACTTTTCACCGAATGTATTTACCAAGGAAAAACCCCTTCTCAGTGGAACAATGCAGTCATTGTTTTATTGCACAAGAAAGGTGACATAACAGATCTAAAAAACTACCGTCCTATCAGTCTGTTATCACACATATATAAACTTTTCACAAAAATTATCAAAAAAAAGACTGGACGCTAAGTTAGACTTCTATCAGCCTAGAGAACAAGCTGGGTTTAGATCCGGATATAGCACTAACGACCACTTGCTGGTAATAAAAAACTTGATAGAGAAGTCGGCGGAATACAACAAACCATTGGCACTGATATTCGTGGACTACGAGAAAGCGTTCGATACCATAAACCAGCAGAAAATGTTAAAAGCATTGACAGAATGCCGAATAGACCATCGCTAGACTAACATGATAAAATATATCTACCACAATGCAACGGCTAGCGTAAGACTCTCTGATCAACAAATTAATAAATTCTGTATACAGCGAGGAGTACGGCAAGGAGACACCATCTCACCAAAGCTGTTCACAACCCTTTTAGAACATACTTTTAAGAAGGCAGATCTGAACGAATATGGTATCAATATAAATGGAGAGAAGCTGAGTCATTTGAGATTCGCAGATGACATCGTCCTTATAGCCGACCGTATGGATGATGCAATAATAATGTTGAACAAGTTATATCACGCTTCCTTAGAGGTTGGACTAAAGATTAATATCAACAAGACGCAAATAATGACTAATCTGGTGCCAAATCGTAATATTGTTGTTGGTGGAATGGATATTGAGCAGACTGCATCTTATAAGTACTTGGGACATGAAATTCGGTTGGGAAGAGATAACCAGACGTGAGAGCTCCCACGTCGCATAGGATTAGCCTAGGCAGCGTTTGGTAAACTGAGCTATGTATTTAAATCGGACTTACCCATATGCCTTAAAAGGAAAATCTTTGACCAGTGTGTATTGCCTGTACTCACTTATGGAGCGGAAACATTAACACTCACAAAAAAGGTAGTGAACAAGATTCGCATAACTCAGAGGGCTATGGAGCGCCAGATGTTGGGTATCTCCCTGAGGGACCGAATCACAAACGAAGAAATACGTCGTAGAACAATAACAACGGACGCCGTCGAAAGAATCGCGTCGCTCAAGTGGAATTGGGCAGGACACGTCGCCAGATTGTCAGACAACCGATGGACAAAACGTATTGTCGAGTGGAGGCCACGAGAAGAAGCACTACGGAGCAGAGGACGACCACCAACCAGATGGGCTGACGATCTGAAGCGTATTGTCGGCAACTGGATGCAAGCCACACAAAACAGAGAAAGATGGAAAGAGCTGAGGTAGACCTATGTCCAGCAGTGGACGAGTACGGGTTGATGATGATGATGATCACTGGAAAGAGAAGATTTCAGAGAATAATTTTCAATCCTAACCCAAAAAAAACTTAAAAAATTCAATTTTTGGACTTTGGCTGCCTTTGTTTATTTTCGCCAATATATAGCAAATTTTTGATTTTCGAAATTTTAATCTTATTTTGCAATTTTCGAAGCAACAAATGATCGGACCAAAAGTCAAAAACCGCCATTTTAAACCTTTGCTCATCTACTGAAAGATGAACACTCTAAATAAGATATTTAATTGTCCTATTTTTTTCTGTAGCGATTTAAACGAAAAACCTGTCATTTTTGACCCTTATTTGTTAATAACTAAAATTCTCGTCCGAACTGTGACGGGCACTTTTGTACTAGGTATAATATAGTTTCCAAAAAAAAACATTACAACCTGGCTGGTCAAGTGTACCGACAAAAACCTTATTTCTCTGTGCTATTTCTAAATTACAGAACACAGTAGTAATTGATCAACTATTTTGCCAGGATAGTCTGTTATTCTGGTAGTTTTATTATAATAATTGATTTGATGTTCTTGTGTCGATGAAGTATTTTTATAAAATCGAAAAATAGTATTTGGCGCTGTCAATGGGATAGTGGATGAGTCATTTTTGAGACCCTTAATAGCCTCAAATCATTGTATTATTACATTGTAGATTACTCTTATAAGGGCACCACACTCTCGGCGAAGTTACTTCGCCAAAGGGCACCACACTCTCGGCGAAGTTACTTCGCCAAAGTTGACCGAAGTTTGAAGTGCCTCTCTACACACTCGTTCTACTTCGCGAGGAACACATTCAAGCGGTGCGATACCGACAAAGATCCCTTTGACTGGGACGCATCAGACCGACAGATTTCGGAGGTAGAACGAAGTTAGGCAAAGTTAGACAAGGTGGCCTTCTACACTCTCGTACTTGTTGAACCTCGATCTGTGCGAGAGTGTGGACTGCGTTTAAAAAATACATTTTATCTCCCTGATCAAGGTTATCCAAACAGACATAACTTACCTGTCTAAATAAATCTGAATGACTAAAGTGTTTTTTTTTCCGTAAATATTATTTTATTCTTAAAACTGACATGTGTAATTCGTGTTCTTTCAGTCTAATTGTGAAAAGAAATAAGTCTAGATTTTTTTGTTTCGTAACAATTTTTTCATAATCCTTTTATATTTCAGGTTGTTAGCAACACGGATACAGTTGTACTTAATTCATTAGACTTAAAATTAAACGAGGTTACTTTAAAAGGAGATAAATCCCTAAAACCTGGTCAAGTAGAATTATGTGCGGAAGAAGAAATTGCGACTTTAAAATTTCCCTCTTTAGTGACCCCAGGCTCCTACATTTTAGATATAGCATTTACAGGTGAAATTAACGACAAAATGAAAGGGCTATACAGGTAAGTCTGCAATATTATTTAGGATACTTATGATATTACAATAGCAATTCCCAAGCCTCAATTAAAGGACGATGGATTTAAGTTCTCAAAAGGGAACTCCCCGTTAAGATTGGCAAAATGCAATCATTCCCAGAATTCCGTTTTTTTTTTAATTTTTTACGGTATATGTGATAAAAAGTAGGGTTCGGTTGATTTTAATGCATGAAAAAAAAAGCATTTTGAGGTTGTGTACATTCAACTTACGGGTCTATAAAACTATACATGTATTGTAAAAGCCTCAACTATGCCCGTGATTTTTTTCAAATTTTTTGAATTAATTTCATCCTACCTCAAAAAAAATAAAAACGAAAAATTGACGTTTTTGTTGGCGGTGGGAGGTAGTAAACATATCTGGACCAAGAGAAAACAACTATGTCTCCAATTCAGAAATATGTTTTAGTTAATGGGCCGTTCATCAAGACTATCTCTGGATAACAAATTGTTGCTCTATAAGGCAATACTTACGCCAATTTGGACATATTATGGATTGGAGCTATGGGGAACAGCCAATCACTCCAACATCGAAATCATCCAACGCTTCCAATCAAAAACCCTCAGAACCATCACTAATGCACCTTAGTACATCAACAACAGAATTATTCATCAAGACCTTAAAATGTATATGGTACAGGGAGTCATTAAAAAACCAATGAAAACCAGTTTGCACTTAACCTCCTTGACAATTTCCAAGAACAGCGTAGGTTATAGAAGTTCAAGCCGCTGGACTTGCCATTTAGAGTAAACTTGTGAACTAATTAGTTAGTACTAAAACGGGAGAGTTCCCGGGACTTGGCTATATACCATGTAGTTAAAAAACTCTAATTAGGTACATAGTAGTTATAACATGTTCCTATACAACTTTATAAAAATTGTACTTTGATTTTACCAGTGCGTAAAATCCATCTTGTCCTTAGTCAATGTCAATACTTTTGTTTATTTTTGACACTCAATAGATTGCAAAGGACTTTTAAATAAATAAAAAAAACTATTCCCTGCGTAAATCTGGTATCTATACGTTCTTTATTGCCGTTTTCTTTATTGCTGTATTTGCAGTTTTCTTGGCGTTTCTATGGTTTTATTCGGCGTTTTAATGTTAATATCCACAAGGAAGAATTTCCTATAACGAGCTGTATACCATTAATTACAAGTAAAATTTAATAAAAAATTGTTGGCTTGGTAAAAGGTATATTAATTTAAAAAGCCCCTAAAAGGGCTACAAATATATCAGTGTTACAAGAACATACTGAGCCACCCAAAAATAATATGGTTAAAACCTTTTAAAAACAGACTAAATGTCTTATAAAAGTATATACATATTTAAATTCAAAGGATGAATATAATTCCTATGGATATGGTCTTAGGGAAACATATGACTCCCACACGTGGTACGTGAGCTGCTAGGTAATAATTAATTAGGTCATTATTACCTAGCTGTGTGACAAGAACATGCTGTGCCACCCAAAAATACTAAAGTTAAAACCTTTTAAAAATAGATTAAATGTCTTATAAAAGTGTATACATAATTAAATCCAAAGGATGGATATAATTCCTATGGATATGGCCTTAGGGCAACATATGACTCCCACACGTGGTACGTGAGCTGCTAGGTAATAATTAATTAGATCATTATTACCTAGCTATTTCCTAGAGAAATTATATCCATCCTTTGGATTTAATTAGGTATGTATACACTTTTATAAGACATTTAGTATATTTTTAAAAGGTTTAATATTTTTGGGTGGCTCAGCATGTTCTTGTAACACTGATGATGCTCTTGTTACAGAGCGAAAACGTTTTGTTTTTATATTTGTAGCCCTTTTAGGAGCTTTTTAAATTAATATACCTTTTACCAAGACGAATTTTTCATTAAAGGACATCGCACACATCTTATGGAAAATATAATGTCACTCAAATTCAATAAAATGTATACGAATAGATTCGTTTTAAATTAACGGTCAAATCTTATCATTGCGCCAACTCTTAATTATGATTAATTACGTCGCAAATTGCAATTAAAGTTTATCGAAATCACACATTTTTGGAGTCAGTAAAACTGTCAGTTACAATCACTATTGCTCTGGGTGCTATTCAAAAGAGCTTAAACCCCGCTGGGCCTAAGCGGATTAGTGAAACTAATCCGCTGATTTATGGAGTACCGACAATTTGGGTATTATAAAATATTTTTTCTCTCTCTAACTTATGTACGTATCCATTTGATTTCAGATTTATTTATATCAATTTCTGCTCTTATTATTGAAAATATGGAGTTGGCGCAATGATAATATTTGACCGTTAATTTAAAACGAATCTATTCGTATAAATTTTATAGAATTTGAGTGACATTATATTTTCCATAAGATGTGTGCGATGTCCTTTAGTTTTAATGTTAAGCTGAACTTAGACTGACTTTTTTTACAGGACATTCGATTTGGCAAACTACCAAACACAGACTAATTGATAAATCGCTATATACTGTCATATTTACTACGTATAATTCTAGAGAATGATGAAGATGAATCCTCCAAATTCACTCGATCTATCTATTATGCTACGTATTTATAGAAGAATTCCTATTAGACGGGCGACGGACCACTATTAATAATGACCACGGTGTGGTGACTGGCTAATTTTGGTCGTACTTTGTGTTTTTGATGGTTCTAAAAATCGAAATGAGGTTTATTTTGAATTTTATGTGGAAAAACATTGTCAAAATCGCAATTTTACCCTAAAAATAAAAAAAATTGAAATCACGTGTTTATGTCTTTAACTCGCTACAACTCCATTCCGTTCTGTTTCATTTTAATATTTTTTTCTGAAATTTTTATAGTATATATTTCTCACCTTTCTGAAGACAACTGTTTCAAGCTTTTTCTTATTCTAATAAAAGTTATGAATTTTTTAAAGTAAAAGGTGCAGATTCCTGAAATGCAAAGTTTATCCGCAAAAGTTGAGTGACGAAATTTGAAATTTAGCTTTTTAATTACGTGTATGTTAAAACATATGGTACAAAAAAGTTTTTTGGAAAGTTTTAGAACAAAATGTTTTATAGAAAAAGAAATGGTGCAACTTTTAATAACGTTGTCAAAATCGCTTATTAATCGTTTTTCTTAAAATTAAAACTTGCATAATTTTTTTCTATAAGATATTTTGATTGAAAACTTCTTTGGACTCTGTTTTAACATCAACGTGATTCAAAAGCTAAATGTAAAATTTTGTCACAACTTTCGCAATTTAACTTTGCAATTCTCGAATCTGCGCCTTTTATTTTAAAAAAATTATAAATTTTATAAGAATAAGACTAAAATATTATAACAGGTCTCATAGTCTTCACAAAGGTGAGAAATATATGCTAAAAAAATTTCATAAAAAATATTAAAATGGACAATAATAGTTGGAGTGAGTTAAACGCAAAATTAAATTCAAAATAAACCTCATTTTCAGCACCATCAAAAACATAAATTATGACCAAAATTAGCCATTCACCTCACTGTGGTAAGTACAGCAAAACCGATTTATCTACAACCGCGAGGAGAAGAGACGACAGACGTTCGTTTATGCGGTGCAAGTGACCTTGACGGTTTCAGTTAATTCTGTTATACTGTACCTGGTCATTTTGGGGGTGCGTGTCGCTGGCATATATAGCTTTTGTCTGCTAATTTAAAGTTGTTCTGAAGCTATTTCCTTGTGGCATTTTTATAATTAACTATTTTGATTGGGAAATAAGCCACAATTTAATTAAAAAAATAATTTTATTAACATTTCGACGCCCAAATCGGTATTTTGACAACGACATCCGATTTGGGCGTCGAAACGTTGATAAAATTATTTTTTCAATTAAATTGTGGCTTATTTCCCAATCAAAATAGTTAATTGCTAATTTAAAATAATCATTCTTAACACAAAATCACATATTATACAACACAAAACTCTTATTTATATTTTTGATATGTATTTTTAGAAGTAAATATGTAAACCAAAAAGGAGAGGAAACATACGCAGCAGTAACCCAATTCGAATCGACAGATGCTCGTCGTTGTTTCCCATGTTGGGACGAGCCTGCCCATAAAGCCACATTTGAAATAAGCCTTACTGTACCTAAGAACTTAGTTGCCTTATCAAATATGCCAGTTAAAAATAGTCAACCTGAAGGTGATCTCATTAAGTAAGTATTAAAATCCTATTTAGTAAAAGTAATACAATAGAACCTACGAATCACTATAAGACTTAATTTGTTACATTTAGAGAGTTTAATATGGTAATAACTTCAAAATTTTCCTTCCTTTTGAAACTTTGTAGAACGTTTTCTTTTTAAACTTAAACTATACCCTGTTTTTAAACTAGGAGGAGTAAACTCAAAACATTCACCTTCATCACCACATTCATCTTCTTTTTTGGTTGACCATGTCGGCCTTCGAAGGTAATCCAGTAATCAGTTAGTAGGTATCGGACAACTTATTGATCTGATAACACTAATACGTCGCTAAGAGTTCTAAAAACAACAGTTTTTTATATAAATTCAGACTAAAAATATAAAAATTTAAGGAATAACGCAGAAAACACAAAAAATCGCGGATATAACTTAATTAGCCTATGAATTTGAAATGTCAATAGTGTCAAATTTTCATAATTTAGTGGTGTAAACTTGTACATCCCGCGTATGGATTTCGCGTACCAAAAAAAAATATTAATAAAGCAAGCAATCCGCAAGCTGAAAATTTGTTAATAACTTAACGGTGTCTAGTCGGACAAACTTTGGTATACAGAAACACTGGAACAGGTGAAGTTTTAATTGTGGAACAGGTTACAGGTTTTGAACGTCAGACTACGAAAACGTCCCATGTATTTTGTCGGACAGAACTTCCAATTGATTTGTTATCCTTTCATTAAACTCTCATGCAAAAATTAGACTGCTATTTATCACCAACATAATTGCTGTCATTTAACATGTTCTACGTCTCGGACTTATTTCTCAAAAATGCCCAACATATTTTTCGGACAAACATTTTTTCATATATTATATAAAGTTTGCTATTGAATAAAACTTAAAAACAACGTGCTAATTTGCACAATCATAAACTTCCACAATTAAAACTTCCCATGTTCCAGTGTTCCCATACATCAAAGTTTGTCCGACTAGACACCGTTAAGCTATTAACAAATTTTCAGCTTGCTATTAATACACTTTTTTTGGTACGTGGGATCCAGGCCTATTGTCTGCGGTTGGACCAATTAAAAACAAGCATTACAGCGCGGTAAATTTGAATTACTTCTCCTATTTTAAAAATGAGGTGTGGTATCACCAGCCATCAACCCTAGGCATTAAGAAATCTATGGATTTTAATGTATTAAGGGTCCTGTGAATACCACAAGATGTTTGAGAAAACGTATTTGTTTTTGTTTAGTCCTATAGTTATAATTTTATTTTATTTGATTTTTTTTACATTTAGGAGCTATATTTTAATCGATATCGGTAATAAATTCTGTGGTACATACTAAGGCAAAACCCGATATGGCAAAAATGATCGATTTTTCGTTTTTAATGCTAATATGTACATTGAGCGATGAAGAATATGATGACAAAACCCTATATGGCTAAACGCATCCATGTAAACAGTAGATGATTAAATTAGTTTCCGATATGTAAACTATTACAACAACACCGCGAACTTTTAAACTCATCTGCTGCAAAATCACGTTTTTTTGACATATCGGGTTTTGCCTTAGCACCACAGAATTGATGTAGCTGGACCATTAAGTTTTTTTTACTAGTGCCTGTCAACAGGCAACTCTCACTTCACTCTGGTCCAAATTTGAAGAAGCTGCGTCATTTAGTTTGTGTTTGTCAGCCGTTGATAACAGAATAACGCTCGTTTTGAGAAGAATATGGAAAAAACTGAATTTCATGTGTTCATTGAGTATCATTTTTTTGCGGAAAAAAACCATTACTCAAACCAAGGCTATCCTTGACAAATATTATGGGAACTCTATGTATTTTCTATGTAATTTCTATGTAGCCATACAAGCACGAAAGACGCCGAACATTCTGGACGCCCAGTTGAGGTCTCTACATCCGAAACAATTGAAAAATTCATATATTCAAAAATATGGTTTTAACCGATCGGAGATTGAAAGTGAGAGCGATTCTGGAGGCCATAACCAAGCCTGCTCATTGTTTTCAATTTTGAATGGTTATTTGGGCATGAGAAAACTTTCTGCAAGATGAGTTGCTCACAATCGCAACCGTGTGATAATTTCGCAGGAATGTTTGGCGTTGTTCAATCGCAATAAGGGCGGGTTTTTGTGCCGTTTCGTAACCGTGGACGAAATGTTGATACTGTAGCGTGATTTCGGTTATTACTGTTAAAATAATACTCTCGGTTCGTATTTATATACGACTTTATTTATATAACTGTACAGACGAATTTATATTATACACTAACTCTATTTACAAAAATTATGCCTTATATACCTAGCCGATATTTCTGGAACGTCGACGCTCATCTCTAGTTATCGCCCAGACATTCGGAGAATTTCTCGTCTTCCGTCCCGCTACATCGCGTCTTATCTAGAAAGATCCACGTGGAATGTGTATGTGGAGATGGGATCTGTTATACGAGGGTCGGTCATTAATTATTTTGTTACACTGCTCCCCTCTTAAGATCTGAGCGTCCCGATCAGCAACTCTAGGTGGCCCAGGATGGCGGAATCTACAGGATTCTCCAGCTCTGCATACACCCCTAGAAAAGAAGTAACAGTCTACTGTCTTTGAAGGATATGACATCTTCGGGTTCATGCAACACACAGTAATTCGTACGCCAGTTTCTCTGAAAATCACTTCAAGCATGCTTCTCACAATCTTCCAATCCAGATTTTCTACTGCATGACCTATTTTTGGTAAAGCCAAATCTTTGATGTCATAATTACACACGATTTTCTTCAAATTAGTTAGAGCACGCCATATGTTCTCGTAGCTTGGCGTGTCCGTATAAGACTTCCTGGTCACCATATACAGCAAAGATCGAGGACCATCTTCCAATCGCAGTACTCTTCCAATTTTAGGCTGCTGATTTCTTAACTCTCCAGGCGGCCGAACTTTCTATTGAATACGGACGAGATTCCTTTAGTCATCTCGAGGTCTTGGGCAACACAGTGGGCTAGAGAGACGTTTTCTGGAACACCAAACAGATCTTGCTGAACTTCTGTGGTCACGCCGAATCTAGCACTCTTTCTCTCTGCGTAATTTGACATAAATTCCTTAAAATTTGGCTGTGCGGCATCTTTCATTTCCTGTTGGAGGACTCGGGCTTCTTCTGTTTCATTTGAGCCAGCATATGGTGCAAGACGATTTATGTGAATAACTTTTAGTTTACCGTTTGGCAACTTCTTAATTCTGTATATTACGTCATTTATTTTCTTCTTAACTTCATACGGACCTTCCCATTGTCTTTGCAATTTAGGACACAAGCCTCGACGACGTTGTGGATTATACAGCCAGACAAGATCACCTACTTCGAAGCTTTCATTCTTGCATCGAGAATCATATTGATCTTTCATTCTGTCACTGGCTATCTGGATGTGTTGTCGGGCAAGTTCATGAATGTTGTTCATTCGTAATTTCAGGCGGTCGACGTATTCTTCGCCTGCAACATCTTCCCCGGAAGGTCTGCAGCCAAACTCTAGGTCACAGGGCAAACGAACTTCACGACCCAACATCAGAAAGGTTGGTGTTTGACCTGTAGTTTCATTCACGGCCGAGCGGTAGGCCATCAGTAATAAATGAATGTGTTGGTCCCAATCTCGCTGATGTTCAGATACAACTTTGGACAAGTGTTTACCCATCGTTCGGTTCATCCTCTCGACCATTCCATCTGATTGAGGATGCAGGGGTGTTGTTCTGGTCTTATTGGCACCAATCAATTTACAAACGTTTTGGAAAAGAGCTGACTCAAAGTTTCGCCCTTGGTCGGAGTGGATCTCCAAGGGAACACCAAATCGGCTGAAGAATTCTCTAACAAGTACCTCGGAAACGGTAGCAGCTTCTTGATTCGGTAATGCATAGGCCTCGGTCCATTTCGTAAAATAATCCATGGCTACCAGGATGTATTTATTTCCAGCATCGGTTTCTGGAAATGGACCTGCAATGTCGATTGCTACTCTTTCCATAGGACTGCCAACATTGTACTGTCTCATGGGTGCTCTCTTTTTACCAACTGGACCATTACCGGATGCACACAGTTCACATTTCCGGCACCATCTTCTTACATCATCTTTACAGTTCACCCAATAGAACCGTTCTCGAACCTTTTGCAGAGTCTTCGTAATACCAAAGTGTCCACCTGATGTACCGTCATGCAACTGACGCAATACTTCTGACACTTTACTTTTAGGTACAATCAACTGAAGCTTTGATTCTGTACCATCATCGTTCTCAAAGGTTCTGTACAGAAGATTATCTTTTAGTACCAGGCAATTCCATTGGCTCCAGTAGGCCTTGACTTCTGGACTACATGCACTAATGTTCTGCCAACTAGGTCTCTCACCTTGCCGCATCCAATCCAATACTCTTTTTATCCATGGATCATCCTCCTGGGCGTCTTGTAACTGTTGGGGCTGCCATTGCTCATTAATTACGGTGGTTCGTCTCACGGGGCAAAATCGTTCCTCTAATTTGGCACAGTGATTACAATTTGCACTGCATGGTCGTCTCGAAAGGGCATCAGCATTTGAATGAACTCTTCCGGCCCTGTGTTCTACCTCGTAATCATATTCTTGTAATCGTTCTAACCATCTTGCCATCTGGCCCTCTGGATTACGGAATTGTATGAGCCATTTTAGAGCAGCGTGATCTGTTCGAAGAACGAACTTTCTGCCATACAAGTATTTATGGAAATGTTCGCAAGCCTTCACTACACCCAGCAGTTCTCTTCTGGTAACGCAATAGTTTCTTTCTGGTTTCGACAGGACTTTGCTGAAATAAGCGATGACTTTTTCCTGTCCATCCTGGATTTGGGAGAGAACAGCTCCTATGGCACTGTTGCTAGCATCGGTATCCAAAACAAATTTTCCTGCCTGTCCCGGGTAGCTTAATATCGGTGCACTGATCAGAGCCATTTGTAGTTGTTCGAAAGCTTTTTGGCACTCTTCACTCCATGTATATTCTTTGCCCTCCTCCGTCAACTTTGTAGAGGCTTGGAGATATTGGCAAATCCTTTGACAAATCGTCGGTAATATGTACATAGGCCAAGCAAACTTCTAATTTCATGTTTATCTTTTGGTACTGGCCAATCTTTAATTGCTTCAATCTTTTCGGGATCAGCTGTTACACCATTACTCGATACAATATGTCCCAAGTACTTAACTTCTCGTCGAAACATGTGACATTTCTTCGGACTTAACTTCAAGTTCGCTGCCCTCAATCGTTGAAAGACTTATATTAGATTTGGTGAGGCAGTGGACTGTCAAATGGATGGTTCCCTTGAACAACTTCGTCGACGGAAGGATGGGTGCACTGGTAGGGTGTATTATTACCAAAATCCGGATGCAAATACAATTTATTTTAAGCACAAACTTGGTTACATTTTTAGCGGTTACAAGTACATACAATTCTCTAATGGATATTAAGGTCTACATTCCCATATCACGGCTGCGCGCGACGCTACCATGCAGATCCCTACACAGGTCGATAATAATGATTTCTGCAATCAATCAAGTAGCAGCTCGCTGCGTACACACACATTTCTACCTTTTTATACGGGATGGCGCAAACATGGCCCCCACGTTGATATGTCGTACATTTTTCAGAAAAAATAAAACTAGACAAATCGTAACTAACAATGTGCGCATATCAATAAAATACAAAAAACTTGGGCATTATACAGCAAAATTGTCACATTAGCCAAAAATTAGAAAAAATTAAATTGGATTTATACCCCTGAATAAAAATCAAAATTAACATTAAATTATCATTAAAAGTACATTCAGAGACGCTTGTAAGTATTAGTCCTTTATAAGCGACTCACTTGGAAACACTTTACACCTTATTATCGCCAAGAGGCAAAACACTTAACTTCACCACAGGTCTTTTGAATAAGGTGCCACTGGAGTCCTTGACGGTGGCAGCACGAATTATGCCGTCCCTTCCAGGATGGACAGCTTTAATACGGCCTAGATGCCATAATCGGGACGGTACGTTGTCTTCATGGATCAAGACTAAATCATCGACGGCCACAGGTTGGCCTTTGGATGTTCGCCATTTAGGACGAACTTGTAGCTGAGTCAGGTAATGTTGGCTCCAGGTTGACCACAATTCATGTTGCAGCAATTCATGTTGCAGTACCAGTTTTTCTGTTAAGAATATTTTTAAAGCCCTTTACGGCGGCTCCCCAAATTCCGCCGAAATGGGGGGCTCGGGGAGGAATGAACTGCCAGTCTATACGAAGTCGTGATACTTCCGACCTTAAAAGCGTTAAATTATCTAATAGGAATCGGTAGGCTTCATTCAAAATGCGGCGAGCACCTACAAAATTAGTCGCATTATCAGTGAATATACACGAGGGCAACCCACGTCGAGAGGAAAACCTTCCGAGGGCCGCTAAAAACGAGTCCGAGGACAAACTGTCCACCACTTCACAGTGTACAGCCTTCGTACTTAAGCAAACGAAGACACAGCCATAAACTTTATAAATTCGCTTAGATTTAGGATAATCCTTTACATTAAAGGGACCAAAGAAGTCGATACCAATATTAGTAAAGGGTTTGGTGAGACTGACACGTTCAAGCGGCAATTGTCCCATTATAGGATATGTGAAACGAGGACGAAAACGGATACAGGAGATACAGTTTCTTAATACGTTCCGAGTAGAACCGGGAACAAAAAACCAATCATCTGGGTTGGATAAATCAATAATATGGCTTACTCTATGAGCAACGAAAGTTTTCCAACGACTTGGACAAGAGCGAATCCAAGAAAGTGTGACTGATGAGTCGGAAAAATAACGTTTTCTCGATATTTTTAAGGGTAAGGCGTTAGAGACTACATTCATGAGGTCAGCTAGCAGTACTGCCGCGCAGAGCTCTAACCGGGGAACGGAGATAGTTTTAAGTGGGGCTACGCGCGATTTGCCGCATATGGCAAGGCAAGGCTATGAGTGACGTCGTCAGCGATACAGGAAACAAGATAAATGCAGCAACCGTAGGCCTTTTCACTGGCGTCACAGTACCCCCTTAAATCATAGGTACTGGAGCAACAAGATATGCATCGAGGGATCGTGATTTCACTTACTGAAGACCAATCTAGACTTAGATCTGACCATTCGGATAATAAATCTTCAGGCAATACCTCATCCCATGAGTAATTAGATTTCCAAAGTTTCTGCATGAATAACTTGGCACGAACAATGACTGGGCCGATTAACCCAAGAGGGTCAAACAGTCGGGATATTTCGGCCAACATGCATCGCTTTGTACGAGCAGATCTGGAATTTATGTCACAATGGTATTTTAGATGATCACCACGATTCGACCAATATACCCCCAAGACTTTCGGTAATTCATTTTCCGACGCATCCAACATTTTTTCGGTAGCTAGATCGCTGGAGGGTATGGCTTCACCAAATTTGGTGGAATTGGTACACCATTTACTCAATTCTAAACCAGCTGTGGAGAATAAACTTACCAAACGGTTACACAAAGAGATTAATTCCTCTTCGGAATCAGAGCCGGTTAAAGCATCATCCATATAGAAATCATTACAGACTAATCTAGCTAGATCAGCGTCAGAATGAAGAACAGATTCACCCAGGACCTTTAAGCACCTTGTGGCAAGAAATGAAGCGGGCTTGGTACCATAAGTTACGGTATTCAATCGATATACTGAGATTGGTTGGTCAGTATTAAATCGATATAAAATATTTTGGAAAACTCGGTCGCCTTCTCTTATTAAAAATTGTCGATACATTTTGCGAATGTCTACGGTCACAGCCCACTTGTAGCAACGAAAACGTAAAATAATACAAATAGATTATCTTGGATTACAGGACCTTTCAACAATATGTCGTTTAAACTGACACCATTGGAGGTTTTAAACGAAGCATCAAAAACAACTCTGATTTTGGATTCAATACCGTCTTTCAAGACAGCATGATGTGGAATATAATAACCAGAATCACTCGCACACGAAATGTCATATAAAAGGGACATGTGACCAAGTTTTAAATATTCCAGGATAAATTCGTCATAGTGCAACTTAAGACTCGGATTACGCTCTTATTTGTTTTCGAGATTCAGAAATCTCTTCTTACAACCAGTAAGAGAATCTCCTAACCTTTCGGGGGATTCGACAAAGGGCAGCGCAACTACAAACCGACCGGAATCATCGCGATGAGTATGTGAGGAAAAATGACTTTCAGCAATCTTGTCTTCAACGGCTAAGATAGGGCTTGCGTTAACGAAATGTTCTATTTCCCAAAATCTGGATATGGATTTCTCTACTTGAGATAAATTTAGTGACACTTAGAATGGGATTGGGAAATTTCAGTGTACACAGCACCATTAGTTAACCAGCCAAAAACACTGTTTTGAAGTAATAAATTTGGGTCGATAACGAGTCTATCTTGTTTGAGACATCTCCAAAATAACTGAGCACCTATCAATAAGTCAATTTCATTGGATAAATTATATTGAGGATCTGCTAGCCTTATTTCAGCGGGAATATTAAATACACTGCGATCCACTGGTTTAGCAGGAATACAATCTGTGATGTGATCTAATATATAACAATTCAAGGAGGAAGAGAAATTTTCAGAAAAGGATGAGACTTCAACGCTGATGATTTGAGCAGCAGTAACAGCTTTACCTCCAACACCCTGTATGGACAGCTTCGCAGGATGGCGACATAAGTTTAAGCGATTTGCTAATCTGGAAGTGACCACGTTTACCTGTGAACCGGAATCCAAGAGACCGCGCGCAGCGTGAATTTGACTGGTGTGGTCCCTTAGCCCGACTATGCAAGTGGTGAGGAGTATGTTTTGATTTGGTACACCAAGACTGGATAAAACATTACTTACGGGGGTTGGTGTAGTACTATTCACATCATTATTGGCCGTATTGGAATTAACCGTGTTCGAATTAACCGGCGGAGTTCTGTCTACGTGCAGTACCGTGTTATGTCGACCACTGCATATAGTACATTTTGACTTTCTGCAGTTTTTACTAAAATGTCCTGCATTAAAACAATTTAGGCAAACACGCTTGCTTATAATTAAAGCAACTCTTTCTTTTGGATTTAATTTCAACAAATCAGGACATAAACGCGTGAAATGAGGAGACATGCATACGGCACATTTAATTTTCCCACTGGGAGGATCGGAATTTATACATGCTAAAGACTTGCAATTTTTAGTACTATTGTCACGAGTGTGGGTTGGAGTAGTCTCAAGGAGCTGACATTTTTTCACTAAAAAGGATCTCAACTGTTCAAAGGTAGGAAACTCATTACCCTTCAAGGTGGCGTCCCATTCATTCTGCATTGAACGAGGAAATTTTTCATGGATAATTTGGATAATAAAATCATCACAATGCTCTACTGGGCGCTTTAAATTTTTAAGAGATCTATGGCTTTGAACTAAAGTATCTAACACATATCTGATGGCGTCATATGACTCCTTTTGGATAGGTGGGATATGACATATTGCCTTTACGTGACCGTACACTGTGACCCTGGCATTGTCAAAACGTTCAATCAAAGACTGCATCGCAATCTTGTAACTACCAGGAGTAACGTCTAAACCACGAACTACGTCTAGCGCGACATCGGAAAGGGAGGATAGCAAATATTGCAACTTGTCAATCTCGGACAAACTACCACGACAATCTACTAGTGTGTCAAATCTGGATTTAAAGGAAGCCCACTCGGTTATTTTTCCCGAAAATTTAGGCAAGGATAGAACTGGCAATCCAATTCCGGAACCCGTATACCCCGGCTCGCGGGAGGATGAAGAATACCCATCTTTAATTTTAAGAATTTTATTGTCTAGTTCGGCATGACTTTCAAAGTAAGGAGCGTATTCCTTATCAAATTCTTCAACATAATTACTCTCAATTGCCAGAAAAAATGAATTTAAAGCTCGTTCGGCATTTTTAATTGAATTTAAAATTATATGCACATTCTGTGGATCTTTCTCAATGGTATTACTTAAAATAGTGAAAAACCTTCTGGCAGAACCTCTTTTATTATTTAATTCGGATAAATTAACATTACTTTGTTCTGCTTCAGCCATAATTGCAAATAAATCAAAAAATAATACTGCAATACTACGAAACTTTCATTAAAAATTAAATTATTAAAATAGGAATTTTTGGTGGAATCAACTCGAGCTTAAACAAGAATTTCTATGCATTTATCAAAATTGTTGTTGGAATATTAAAATTGCTGTAATAAATTTTTGGTGGAATGAACTAGGACAAAATCTGGTATTAAAATGGCGGGAATAAAATAAATAAATTGGAAAAAAGGTTGGTTGGGTATTAAATACGGTTACAGTGGATATCAACAAGCAAAGGATATTATGGATATGGTAATAAAACACTCGGATCATTTAATAACATTAGCTGAGACAAGTACTCACCTATTTACAAACGTGAATTCCACAATGGCGAAAGCTTGCCGGCGATGCGTTCAAAAGATACGGCTTCGAATGACCAAATGGTGAGGCAGTGGACTGTCAAATGGATGGTTCCCTTGAACAACTTCGTCGACGGAAGGATGGGTGCACTGGTAGGGTGTATTATTACCAAAATCCGGATGCAAACACAATTTATTTTAAGCACAAACTTGGTTACATTTTTAGCGGTTACAAGTACATACAATTCTCTAATGGATATTAAGGTCTACATTCCCATATCGCGCCTGCGCGCGACGCTACCATGCAGATCCCTACACAGGTCGATAATAATGATTTCTGCAATCAATCAAGTAGCAGCTCGCTGCGCACACACACATTTCTACCTTTTTATACGGGATGGCGCAAACAAGATTCTTGGCATGTTCATCAAAGGACCTTCCAACCACAATTACATCATCCAAGTAAACCAGGCATGTTTTCCATGTTAGACCTCTTAAAACTGCCTCCATTAATCTTTCAAATGTGGCAGGGGCATTACGTAAACCAAACGGCATAGCCGTAAACTGCCAAAGCCCTGATCCTATCGAAAATGCGGTTTTCTCCCGATCGGCTGGCTCCATGTCTACTTGCCAATATCCACTTTTTAAATCAAGTGTGGAAAACCAACGAGAACCGGAGAGAGTATCCAATGTATCGTCTATTCTGGGCAAAGGATAACTATCTTTTTTTGTTACCGCATTGAGCTGGCGGTAGTCGATACAAAAACGTGTTGAACCATCTTTCTTCTTTACCAGAACTACTGGTGATGTTCATGGACTGTTCGATGGTTCAGTTACCCCTTGTTTGTCCATATCCTTGATAATCTCTTCGGCTTCATCTCTTTTCGCAAATGGAAGTCGTCTAGGCCGTTGTCTGATTGGCTGAGCGTCTCCGGTATTTATTTTATGCGTTACTATGCTTGTTTTGCCCTTATCCTTCTTGTCAATAGCAAAAACATCTTGATACTCTATCAGCATAGACGTCACTTTTTCCGTTCGTTCATGATCAAGATCTTGGCATCTTTCAATGATCATCTCAACAAGCTCCTTTGGATACTTCGCCTTCGATGATTTTTCATTGGTATTCACAGAGCAAATTGAAGCCACGGGAACACACTGCCCGATCAAAGCTCCTCTACTTAACTTGACAGCAGTTTCCCTTAAATTCATAACTCTTACAGGGATGACGTCTCGAACTCTTACCAAAGTTTTCGCCGTTAGGAACTCGACATTTTCCACATCTTCGACCATCCTTAAGCTTCCCTCTCGGCAGTGTCCATCAAGCATGGTCATCAGAATTTTCTCACTATTACCGGGTATGGTTACGTCGCATGTAGTTAGTAAGCGGATGACATCTTCTTTGTCGTCGTGAAAGGGCAACTCTTCACCATTGATCCTGAGAATTCCATTTTGAACATCCAATATTGCCCCCACTTTTCTTAGTACGTCCATCCCCAATATGAATTCGTCGGAGATCTCGGCAATTAATACTTGATGTTCAACTGTGGTCTGGCCAATGGATACTGACATATTAGCCTCGCCATATGTATTAATTAGCTCACCAGTCGCTCTTCTAAGCTTTACTGTTGCAGGTGATAATTTATTATGGTCTCGTACTACATCTGGACGTGCGATAGTTCTCGTTGCACCTGTATCCACCAAAAATGATCTACATCTATTACTGATACGACCTTCGATGTATAAGTTGTGGATTCCACTGGAGGACGTAAGGTTGACAGTTACTATGGGGGCTCTAGTTCTCGAGGTCGGCAGTTGCCCCTTGGTGTCGACCCGCTCTAGTTTTCCGACGGCTGTACGATCTTACAATTACGACGAATGTGGCCTACGTCTCCACAATTCAAACATCTAGGGTCGCGTCTCTTTGGCATCTGATTACTTAATACTCTCCATATCATTTCCTCCAGACGTTCATCGTTGTGTTCGTCACTTTCTTCAATGGTTCTTACTCTATGGCTTCGTGAAGTTTGACTAGCCGTTTCGTGTTCCAATGCAATAGCAAGTGCTTCATCTAAAACTTTCGGTCTTGCTAGTCGTAAAGCTTTCTGTAGTTCACTATCTTTCAGCCCATTGACGAAGGTATCTACCGCAATTTCTTCTAAAACGCTGTCTGGCACCTCCGGATAAGCCAACCGCACCACACTAGCCACATCTGCTTCAAATTCTTGCAGATTCTCACTTGCTCGTTGACTTCTACTTCTCAGTTGTGCTTTGTATACTTGTTGTAGATGGGCATCTCCATAGCGTTTTTCTAGACGAGTGAACAAGGTCTGGTAACATTTTTCTTGACCCTTAGGAATTGATCTTAATATATCTGCAGCATCACCTCGCAAAGCAGCAGTCAAGGAAACAGCCTTTTCTTGTTCGTTCCAATGATTGGCGGTCGCAATAGCTTCGAATTGTCTAAGGTATATGGACCAAGAGGACTTTCCAGCAAATGGTGGTAATTTGAATCTCATATTATGCGACATTTCGTCTCTCGGTAGTTCATCTTTCACTACAGGATCTAAAGCTACTGCATGAACTGACGGTTGCACTTTTGTATTGGTTATCATGCTCTCTAATTCTTTGATCTCTTCTACGGCCAAAACTACTGCATTAACTGAAGGTAGAACTTTCGTATTGGTTACCATAGTCTCTAGTTGTTTGATCTTCTCTTCTAACATTTCTTTATTGTCGTCTACACTTTTCTGTATCTTATCGAATGTTGTAGAAACTTCTTCAAATTTCTCGTTGTTCTGTCTGGAAACTTCTTTAATTACTTTAGAAACACTTTCAAATTTCTCGTTGCTCTGTCTACAAACTTCTTCAAGTTTCTCGTTGTTCGTTCTAGAAGTTTCATCGATGTTTTGAGAAACACTTTCGAATTTCTCGTTGTTCTGTCTACTAACTTCTTCAAGTTTTTCGTTGTTCTGTTTACAAACTTCTTCAAGTTTCTCATTGTTCTTTCTATAAGTTTCATCGATCGTTTCAGAAACAGTTTTTAATTTCGATAAGATTACTTGTTCTGCTGACTGGAAGTGGAACGTCTCTGGGTCATCTCCGTTCTTCGTGAGGACATCCTTGAGTCGTGCTTTTAGGACTATCTTGCACCCACTGCTGTCTTCATCCCGTTCCTCTAGCTGCTCACGGAGCTGTTTTACGGAAAGTTCTTGTAGCAGCATCTTTGGTCGGCACGCACGTACTTTTAAAATTGTCTTTTAAAAGTCTTTCCGAATACCGAAAAATCAACGCACTTTAACTATTCCCGACGAATAAAGTCCAAAAGTCTTTTAAAGTCTTTCCGAATTCACTTATTTATATCGCACTAAGTTTACTGTACTAAGTTTTACCGAATACCGACACCAAACTGTAGCGTGATTACGGTTATTACTGTTAAAATAATACTCTCGGTTCGTATTTATATACGACTTTATTTATATAACTGTACAGACGAATTTATATTATACACTAACTCTATTTACAAAAATTATGCCTTATATACCTAGCCGATATTTCTGGAACGTCGACGCTCATCTCTAGTTATCGCCCAGACATTCGGAGAATTTCTCGTCTTCCGTCCCGCTACATCGCGTCTTATCTAGAAAGATCAACGTGGAATGTGTATGTGGAGATCGGATCTGTTATACGAGGGTCGTTCATTAATTATTTTGTTACAATACACTACAACACACCCAAGATTAAACGTGTGCTGTAATAAGATAGATTTTTATAAGTATCAGAAGATGAATTAATATTAAATAATGTCCAATATTGAACTGGGTCAAGTTTGGGTAATATCGACTAACATTTGCATTCATTGTTTATTTAAATATTAAGTGTACGAATCCTTGAGCCACGGGTGCTGAAGAAGCAGCCCGTGCTTTGTAACAATAACACACTTTGATTATTGAAAAGAATATCATTAAAAGATCAGAATAAACTTGGTGTTCGTCGAATAAAGATGTTTCATTCTCCCTTAGCTACTTAACATTGAAAAGAACCTGAACTATGACCACCCTTAGCTCACAGGGTGACAATATATACCAGTTATATTGTCATCCCTGCCAGGATCGCCATCTCATATAACTTGATATATGAGATGGCCACCCTGTGAGCTAAGGGTGGTCATAGTTCAGGTTCTTTTCAATGTTAAGTAGCTAAGGGAGAATGAAACATATTTATTCGACGAACACCAAGTTTATTCTGATCTTTTAATATATTGTTTTCAATAATCAAAGTGTGTTATTGTTACAAAGCACGGGCTGCTTCTTCTGCACCCGTGGCTCAAGGATTCGTACACTTAATATTTAAATAAACAATGAATGCAAATGTTAGTCGATATTACACAATCTTGACCCAGTTCAATATTGGACATTATTTATTATTAATTCATCTTCTGATACTTGATGAAAATCTTTCTCTCTCTTATTACAGCACAACGGCAGTTAAAACAGAAGTAGGGGAGGAAAGTATGCTAAATTTGCAGTTATTCGAGCGTTATGGGGACCTAGTGGGTTGTGAAGATTAGGTCCTAAAACCAAAAAAAGTTTGTAAAGTTTTCCATTCAAGTGGGGACTTACTATTTTTTAATTTAATTATCCATTTCCAACAATCGTTTTTTCCGATTATAGCTCTATATATCCATAATTGGAAAAAATGGCTCGAATAAAAGTGTCTTATTTTTACGTAAGGAATCCAAATGTGCAATAAAAAATGGGGGCTCCTATTTAAGATTTTACAGTAACCCCCACCCCAAGTCCGTGGGGGTCGTGTTTGGTGGCATTCGATAATTTTTTCAAAAAATATTAAATACGTGTATTTCGCAGTTTTTCTATCTGATGTTCATTTCGCAAAATATTGCTGTGTTCCTATTTAAAATTTTAAATTTACCGCCACCCCTCTTCGTGGGGGGTCGTATTTAGAATCATTCGATAGATTTTTGAAAAATATTAAACACGTATTTTTTAGTTTTTTGATCTGACGTTTATTTCTCGAAATATTCGTTTTTTTTTTTCGTGTGAAACTTTTAGACTCCCCCATTTCCTGCCCCGCTCAAACGGTCAGATTTTTGAAATATACACTTTTCTACATGTAACTTATCTTATCTTAATCTGACGATTTTGAGTTTTTTTAAGGATAGAAATTTTTTTGTGCCCCCCTTAACGAACTCCCCTGTATTAAGATCCAAAATATGGTAGGGGTACATTTGCAGGGTACAAGGTAATGTATGTGATAATCTGACGCGCTCGAGTAACTGCAAAAATCCCCGCTTGGGCTCCCCTACCAAGTGGGTCTCTCGGGGTGAATCGTTGCCGAAGAAAGAAAAGGTGGGTTTGGCAGCCAATAAAGTCATGTCGACCGTTTTTTCCATGCACGCGGTATGGTATAATCCATATTGACTACCTTCAAAAAGGGAAAATAATCAATGGCGAATGTTATACTAACTTATTTGGTCGATTCAATGAGGAATTAAAAAAAGACCGCATTTGGCCAAGAGCAGTTCTTTTCCATCAGGACAATGCAAGGGTGCACACATGTGCAATATCCATGGCCATGGCAAAAATCTATGAATTAGGCTATGATATGAATTATGAATTACTCCCTGATGCGCCAATTTTTTTTTTTGATATTGTGGTAAATTAAAGGCCCAATATTTTTACATTTTATTCGCAGGGTTGTTAGATGGATAAACATCTTTAATTGCCTTCTAATTGTCTTTTTGCCAACAACAGTAGATAACCTGTTTATCATCCTACGAGAAAACTAAACTGAATCATTTTTTCAACATCAATAAGTTGCAGTCGCGCTCACTATTGATTATGGGTACAGTGGATCCCAAACCCTTTTTTCAGTGCGTCATAGTTTGTGGAATTTGCTCTAACGCATTAAGCTCGAGATAACAGAAAAAAACCATAGAGGTATATTTTAACATAGAGTGAGCCTACCCTCCGCGCTTCGTGACGACAAGATCTCTGGACTGTTTTGCGGTATCTCTTTCTAGCATATTGTATCGAGAAACCTAAGATGACGTTAAGTGTGAGTATAGGCACGGAAGGGGAGGACTACTGTCGCAACTTTACTATGCTTAAGAGTGAAACAGCACTGATCCAAATAAAAAAGATGGTGTCGTCACTTCGCTCTGAATGACACTCTGTCTATGATAATATATAAGTCTATGAAAAAAACGTACGTCCGACATAGAACTTCGAAAATTATGTATGAAAATATTCGTTGAAGTGTATTTTCATATTAAAGCGACTTATACTGCCGTCCTTAATTAAAGCGCGGTATCTGCAAAAAAATTGAAAATCGAGTTTTTGCTATATGTGGTTTCCTTGTGACCTTATTTATGCTTCTGCAATGTCTGAAAGCCGTATCATTTTATTTACTAACAAAATAAACAAATTGGATTATGCCGTATGTGATAAATTTCAATAGTTGCTTAATTAAAATGCGGTATCTACAGAGTACTCAACTAAAAAGCGGGATGTGCTAGCGAGTATCATGTACTTGCCGCGTTTTAATTGAGCACATCGTATTTACCGCGCTTTATCGAGACTCGTGTTGCGACCTCGTATTTTGAACATTTATGAGATGTAGGTATTTTGCGTATATAATAAATAAATATAAGCTATTTATTTTTCTTTTTTGGTAACTATTCTTCCTTATAAAAAATCCTATTTGTAAATAAAATGCAGATACGGCACTATTTCTGATCCAGTAATACGTCCGCTGCCCAATTAAAACGCGGTATATGACTTTTTATTTACAGCTTTGATAAAAACATGATTTTTTTAAGAATATATTTTTAAATAATGTTTAACTATCATTAGAACATGTTTTGCGTTAAAAAGTTGTCAAAACATATCCGCCGCCTCCGAAAAGTATAACTCCGAAAAATGCCGTAAAGAGTAGAACTTTGAATGAACGCTGCGAAAAATATTATGTTCGATTATATGATTGTGAAAATTATAATCCCTAATAAAGTGTTAATGAAAAAATTTATTTTTTGAGGAGTAGCAGCAAAAAACATCATTTCTGTTTGTGGGTCCACGAAAATTGTAATTACTAAAAAATTCTCAGAAATAATTGTTTTCGTCGGCATCTATTATGAACTATATCTTTTCGTTATAAATACATATATAAATACAACAATTTCGTTATAAATACAACACATGTTGAGTTTTTGACTTCAAACTGAACACATCGTTATTGTTTGTTTCTCTGAAAAGTGACTTTTATGTGTTTTTTAAGCATAATTTATTGTGTTATTTGGTATCCTCATGAAGCTCAAAAAGCAGCCTATTCAATGATGTATTGTAGTAATTAAAATTTCTTAGCATATTCTCAAAAATTTTAATAATTCGTCTAGTTTTCAATAAAAATAATTTAATAGTCATTAAGGAGTATTACAAAAAGCCAACAAGATAATCAAGAACCAGTCTGATATTTATTTCCAAACATGAATAATTGTTATAAATGTGATTTAATGGATTGTGATGAAAAAAATTCAATAAGTTGTGATAGCTTTAGCAGGTTTATTCATCGTAAATTAGTGACCTTTCTCCAACAGAGTTCAAAGTAATGGAGCTAAAAAAGCAGCGTTCTTTGAAATTTTTTTGCAACGATTGTCAGGAAGGGTTGTTATTTGTTCCAAAGCTTATTAAAAAAGTGAGTGATCTACAATTACAATTTAATGAGCTTCGTAATGAGTTTATGCAGACTCAAAACTTAAATACTGACGAAATAATTAGTGAATTGAACGAGCGGCAAATTAGATCGAAAAATATGATTTTCAATTTACCTGAGAACAGCAATGCGGTTGATGATATCCACTCTGTCCAAGAAATTTTCAAGCAAGTTTCAGATGAAGAAATTCCGATTATAAAGGCAATCAGAATGGGAAAGAAAAATAATAGAAATGAAAAGCGGCCATTGAAAGTAATCTTATCGAATACCCATGATGTACTAGCTGTTATTAAGAATAAAAAGAATATAAATAATGACAAGAAGATTTTCGTTAACGTGGACCAAACTCCTATGCAGGTAAAACAATATAAAGATCTCAAAGCAAAACTTAAACTACGCCAAGATCAAGGTGAGGATAACTTAATCATAAGATATGTAAACAATATTCCAAAAATTGTTCCAAAAAACTTTTAGTCAGTGTCAATTCAAACGAACGCAATATTTATTACCAAAATTTTCCAAAAAGACTAAGCAGCCCAAATTCCACAAAAAGCTTTTTGTGGAAGAACACCCAAGGCTTACGAACTAAATTGAATGTACTTCAAAATAACTCGCCAGCTTGTCAATATGACATAATTGTATTGACAGAAACATGGTTGCACAGTGGCATATTTGACGCAGAACTTGGCTTCGCGGATTTTAACATATATCGCCAGGATCGTTCTACTAACACTAGTGCCTTTAAGCGAGGAGGAGTGTCTTAATTGCTGTACGCAAATCAATACCTAGTAAACATCTCCTAGTTCCTGATAGTATTGAACATGTCTTTGTCACAGTTGGATCTGTTAAATCGAATATTATCTTGGGAGCAGTGTATATTCCTCCAAATTCATCAGCACATTCATACATCACTTTTTCTGAAACATTAGATTCACTCGCTCTTCAAATGCCTTATTCTAACCTGCATATTATGGGTGATTTCAACTTGCCAAATGGTATATGGCAAACTGGCAGCCTTAGTTCGACAGTAACTACAATTGGTGCACGTCCTCAAGAAGTGTCATGTGTACAAGTTATGTCAAACACATGTAATTTCCACAACTTATTCCAACTTAACTCACACTTAACCTCACACAACAGCCTTCTGGATCTGGTAATGACACAGGATTCCTCTATCGAGGTCAAACAAGCAGGCTATTTTTTGGTTCCTCCAGTTGTTCACCCACCACTACGTATTAAGTTAAATATTGGTGTTGTAGAGGGTGAAGATGGTCTTGAGTTTGATGGATTCTATAGAGATTTTAACTCTGCAAATTTTCAAGATATTATAATGTTTCTGAATCAATTTAACTGGGACTTTTTACTTTTAGGTAAGCCTCTTGAAACAATGTTAAAACATTTTTTATGAAATTATCTTTATTGCAGTGGACATATTTGTTCCTTTAAAGAAATTTTCGGCCAGAAAATTCCCGGTATGGTTCTCAGTTGAACTAAAAAATTGTATTATTCAAAAGAAAAAATTGCACAAAAGGTATAAACAAAAACAGTCAGCGGATGACTATCGGGAGTTTTCTAGGTCGAGACAAAGATGCAAAAATTTGACGCAGGAATGCTATGCTCAATATGTGCACTGTACTGAAACAGCTATTAGCTTTAACATAAAATTTTGGTCATTTGTTAACAATAAAAGGAAAAGCAGTTCTTTTCCAAATACACTTAAATATTTGGATAAGACTAGTTGTTCTGGGGAGGAAATATCGAACATGTTTGCTGATTATTTTTCGACAGTATACTCACATCATAATGTTAATATTCCCACTCATGAAATATCCACATCCAATAACCATATTCCACACCTTGATATTAAAATATCAGATATATCTAGTAAACTCTCTTCTTTGGATGTTAACAAAGGGCCTGGACCAGATGGGCTACCTACCTTATTCTTAAAAAAATGCTCCTTTATTCTTTCAAGACCTCTGCACCACATTTTCAAGCTCTCCCTCCAAACTGGAATCTTCCCTGAATACTGTAAAGAGAGCTTTCTAAAGCCCATCTTTAAATCCGGTGACAAAACCTGTGTAACAAACTATCGTCCCATCAGTATAATTAGTGCAATCCCCAAGGTATTTGAAAGTCTGTTATGTGACATTCTAACCACTCTGTTTGAACCTCTACTAGTCCAACAACAGTTTGGGTTTAGACCACGAAAATCTACAGAATTAAATCTTCTTAGTCAGGTGGACTTCTTGCTAGACGCCTTGGAGAAGGGGTATCAAGTGGATACGATATACACTGACTTCTCCAAGGCATTCGACAGGGTGCCACACAATATTTTGTTGCATAAGTTAAAACTGATTGGGATTGATGAGCCTTTATTGTCATGGTTCCAAAGCTACTTATCTGATCGTAGACTGATTGTTAAAATGGCACTTTTCTTTCTAAAATTATCCAAGTTCCATCAGGAGTGCCTCAAGGCTTTCACCTTGGGCCACTCTTGTTTAATATTTTCATAAACGACATAAATGAATGCTTCGCAATCAGTTTATTTTTGCTCTTTGCTGATGATCTAAAATTAATCTGTGTGATTAAATCCCCACAGGATTGTGAAAAACTACAGTACGATTTAAATAACTTGCTAGAGTGGTGTAAAAGAAATGGCATGGAACTTAATCCAACTAAATGTAAAACTATGACTTTTTCCCGTTCCAGAAATGCTATTGTCTTTGACTACAATATTGGTCACTATAGTATCGAAAGAACTTCCCTTTTTAAGGACTTGGGGGTCACCCTTGATACAAACTTACAGCTTTCTCATCATCTGGAGAATGTTGTTAATAAGGCTTTCCAGATGCTTGGTTTTATTAGAAGATACACCCAGGACTTCACAAATATTACAGCTTTAAAAACCCTCTTCTGTGCCTTGGTCCGTCCCCATCTTGAGTATGCCTCCTGTGTATGGTCTCCTTTTTATGGAGTACATACTAATGCTCTTCAGTTAGTTGAACATAAATTTTTAAAGCAAATTGCGTATAGACTTGGTATCTTGGGCAATTACAGTGATGCAGATATTCTTAATCTCCTAAATATGGCACCTATCACTGCTCGTCATAAGAGAAGGGATCTCATCACTTTCTACAACATCCTACATGGAAAAAGTGGAACTCCAGAGCTTCTTCAAAAAATTAATATTCATGTCCCACTAAGAACAACCAGGGCTACAGTTAGTTTCCATTACCCAATCCACCGTACTAACTATGGTCTTAACAACTTCCTCTCTAGAACTGCCAGACTAGCAAACCTGCACCTTAACATTGACCTTTTCCAAACTTATAGCAAGTTCCTGAGTCAGGTTTTAGTAAACATTGACTAAGACTTATTGTTCTGTAAAAATAATAATAATAATAAACTCAAAAGTGACTTGTCTGCTTTTGTCCGCCGACCACACTAATTAATGTTCTTAGGTATGATTGTTGTAATTTGTTTTAGTAACTTACTTATATTGATAATTTGTATTTTTTGTTTTCTTTATTGTATGTAATTTATATTTTAACGTATTGTTTTTTTTTGTAAATGGTTGTAACCGTATATAAATAAATAAATATTTTGGGAGATATAATCTTCGCGGACACGCATATAAAAAAATTGTATCGCCAACACTTATCAAAGAGTTATTATTTTCACTGGAAATGTATTAGGAATCACATAAATCATAGGTACCAGCGATATGAAGTCCTGAGAAATAACTTTGAGAGCCGATTTCTCGGATTTAAGTTGGCTGCACATACCGCGTTTTATTTGAGGACGGCAGTATACTTGTACATAGATGTATAATTGGTTGATAATTAGAATACTCAAATAGATAACCAATCCATGATGCGAATAAATATAATATGAAACAAAAGTAATCTATCGTGACAGTAATTTCAGTGTTAACGGATAAAATGGCACTTGCAATTCTAGGTTAGAAATTTGTCAACGACGTAAATATAAATAGTGAAATAATTGTATTCTATATTTATATATTTTTTCCTTAATAGTTATTTATGATATAAGTGTTAAAAATACAGTTTTAAGGCACGCATGTGAAGGTTTGCAGAATGAGCGAAGCGAATTCTGCAATTCACATGAGTGCCTTAAAAATGTAATTTTAACACGTATATCATACAATATTTTTTCTACAAACGTCTATTATATCAACAATTATAATTTATTCATTTTCAATTACAGGACAATACCTACAAAAACTTTTACTTGAACTTGACTGACATTCCATTTTTATATTTTTCTTGACATTACATCAAAACTGCCTATACTGTCAATACGTAAATCATAACAACTATAGAATAACATCTACTTTTATTGTTGTATATTCTAACAAATTTTAATAGTTTTTTTCTACAAACGTGTTAAAAATGCAGTTTAAATTAAATTTTAAAAAACCTTTTTCAAATTGCGCAAGTTGTACTGTTAATATTAATGTTAATAAATGAAATATAAAAAATATTTTGACGTTTGTTTTCAAAATTTGACATTTCAATTTTAACTGCAGTGCCTTGAAAATTTTAAAGCACTAGTGCTTTAAAATAACATTTTTAACGCTCCTATGGAGTGCTAAAAGTTGCATTTTTAACACGTTTGTAGAAAAAATATTTTAAATATTAATATTCTGGCAAATATTTATATAAATATTGATATTTATATAAACATAAATATTCTGACAACTTTCAGATTTGACTAAAAAATCATGTAATGATTCGCGACTTGTTCGCACCATGTAATGACGCACTGAAAAAAGGGTTTGTGCATGAATATTTAATTGACATATAAATCGTATTTATTTAACGAAGTTATTTACCTATTATTCAATTTTCAGATATGACTTTGAAAAAACCCCCATTATGTCAACGTACTTAGTAGCAGCTGTTATCGGAGAATACGATTATGTTGAGGACAAGTCGAGTGACGGTGTACTCGTTAGGGTGTATACTCCAAAAGGAAAAAAAGAACAAGGACTGTTCGCTCTTGAAGTAGCCACAAAAGTATTGCCTTATTACAAAGAGTATTTTAATATAGCTTATCCACTACCTAAGATTGATTTGATCGCTATTGCGGACTTCTGCGCTGGTGCTATGGAAAATTGGGGCCTTGTGACTTACAGGTAAGTGATTTGACTCTGCTTAAAATTAATCAAAATTAAGATAATAATAGTTTACTTAAGTTTTCACTTCTGTCGGCACTCCCACGAGTGCTTTAATTTTTTTTTGACAGTTACTTTCCGTCGGTACTTTTAAGTCAGCTCTATTTTTTCGGTCATAACTTTTTAAAATAAGCTAAAAGCTAGTTTTTTTTTTCAACTATCCTTTAAAGTACCTATAGATCTTATTGTGTATTTAACACAAAATCGTTTGAATGCCACTTAAAGTATTAAACATCAGCTGATAACTAATAGATGATATTTAACAGACCATTCTTAAAAAAATTTACTTCAACACTTGGAATATAAGGGTACCCGAATTTAATGGTACTTAAAAGTACCGTCGGGAGACTAAGGGTTAATAAATACACGAAGATATTAAATTGACGATCGTCGTGTTACGTGCTGATCAGGACAACTTAGCGAGGACCTTAAGACAACTGAGGTAAGGCGGAAGAGCAGCAAGCAGGAATCAGCTCATGAAGCGGAGACACAACATGCTTTCTTACTGGACATGCTCCAGTCAAGCGAAACCTGCATACAATTCGGCTGTTTCATGAAGACAGCTGCAGGTTCTGTATAAACAGATATATTTCGGAAGATTTTCAAGTGATTCCCAAAGACATGCACCAATACCATAGACCCGTTCAGGCTGGTACAGGGTTCCATAATTCTGGAATGGCTATAATGAATAAATAAAAGAAAAAACAGGCTTATACACAAAAAAACTGTCCTGAACAAACTGTTTTATGCCCGATATCAAGAACTATAAATAATATAAACATCCTAAACCACATATAAGAGGCAAACAAAATTCGCCGTCTTAATAGACACATCTTCTCTAGTTAAAAGAAATATTACGTAATTATTGTTTAATTACATTCTATTTGCAGTAAAATTAATACCGTTGAGTTTATTAACTATGTACTTTATTATTTTTTTGATTAATAACTAACAGCAACCGCTCAAAAATATTATCTATCGCATTGCTCGATATCGTCATTTTCCGATGCGGTAATTTCTTTAATTGTAGTAATTAATATTTGAAATGTCATAGATAATTGTTATACAGTGTTACATTGTTATAACAGTTAAATTACATAAGGGGACCATTAAAATGACTCCAAACTCATTTTTCACGCGGGTTTTGCAACAATATTACTGTTTTTTAAATTATAGTTTAATATTAAATGATAGATAGTGATGTATTCTTATTTGCATAATAGCTTTTATGCATATTAGCAGTATTTTAACAGAGGTTTTGATGATATAAGCAAGGCAGTATAATATGTAATAAAAGCCATACTTTGTAAAGAGTATTTCATAGAATACAATAGAATCTATTGGATTATTTATATATCAAATCCATATTTCAAATAAACATAAATTAGTATATTATGCAACGAGCATTTAATGATGGTCATTATGATGCGAGTATGACCGATACGAAACGAGCGTTTATTTATTTATTTTGTAACACAAACAAATTAAGTAGTTATATGATTAAATTAATTTATCTGTTGATAAATTCAATTTTGAATATTCTATTTTGAATATTAAGATTATTAATTTGAGGTTAAAGGCTATAGCGGGATAAGATGATAAAATCTGCACTCGGCTTGATTCTTAGTTGGGGTTGGGAAATCGAAAGTACATAATTCAAAAACCCCCTAACCAAATTTTTAGCTCCCTATGTGACCCCAGGTGTCCCCTATCGAAAAAAATGTGTTTTTTCGAAAAACATTTTTTTGGAGCGATCTTTTGCTTTAAAAAATGTGAAAAAAATTGTGAATGTACATTATTATACCATAAATCCCACTGATTTTTTTCAGATTTTTTGGATCAAAATTGACGCCAGAAAAAATTTTTGAAGTTTTCAAAAATTTTTTAGGTTATGTAGGTAATTTTTGGCTAGCTCCGACAAATTTTTTTTAGTGTATTTTTTTCCTTTATTTTGAATGGCAGGGATAGTTTTGCCATTTTCTCGCCGGAAATTACTCAAAATTCGAAAAAACCCATTTTTTTGGTTACCCCCCTCATATTTTTAGTGTTTACTGAGCGATCTTTTCTTTAAAAAATCTGAAAAAAAAATATGAACATACATTGATGCCCAAAAATATAATATTTTTTTTTCAGATTTTTTGGATCAAAATTGAAAAATTTTGAATTTTTCAAAAAATTTTAGGTTATGTAGGTAATTTTTGGCGAGCGCCGACATAATTTTTTTTAGTGTATTTTTTCCGTTCTTTTGAATGGCTGGGATAGTTTTGCCATTTTCTCGCCGGAAATTGCTCAAAATTCGAAAAAACCCATTTTTTGGTTCCCCCCTCATATTTTTAGTGTTTACTGACCGATCTTTTCTTTAAAAAATCTGAAAAAAATATGAACATACATTGATGCCCAAAAATATACTATTTTTTTTTTCAGATTTTTTGGATCAAAATTGAAAAATTTTGAATTTTTCAAAAAATTTTTAGGTTATGTAGGTAATTTTTGGCGAGCGCCGACATAATTTTTTTTAGTGTATTTTTTTCCGTTCTTTTGAATGGCAGGGATAGTTTTGCCATTTTCTTGCCGGAAATTGCTCAAAATTCGAAAAAACCCATTTTTTGGTTCCCCCCTCATATTTTTAGTGTTTACTGACCGATCTTTCCTTTAAAAAATCTGAAAAAAAATTATGAACATCCATTGATGCCCAAAAATATACTGGTATTTTTTTCAGATTTTTTTGATCAAAATTGAAAAATTTTGAATTTTTCAAAAATTTTTTTAGGTTATGTAGGTAATTTTTGGCTAGGTCCGACATAATTTTTTTTAGTGTATTTTTTTCCGTTCTTTTGAATGGCTGGGATAGTTTTGCCATTTTCTCGCCGGAAATTGCTCGATATTCGAAAAACCCCATTTTTTTGGTTCCCCCTCATATTTTTAGTGCTTACTGAGCGATCTGTTCTTTAAAAAATCTGAAAAAAAATTATGCACATACATTGATGGCCAAAAACATACTGTTTTTTTCAGATTTTTTGGATCAAAATTGAGGCCAGAAAAAATTATTGAATTTTTCAAAAAATTTTTAGGGTCTGTAGGTAATTTTTGGCTAGGTCCGACATAATTTTTTTTAGTGTATATTTTTCCGTTCTTTTGAATGGCTGGGATAGTTTTGCCATTTTCTCGCCGGAAATTGCTCCAAATTCGAAAAAACCCGTTTTCTGGTTTCCCCCCCTCATATTTTTAGTGTTTACTGAGCGATCTGTTCTTTAAAAAATCTGAAAAAAATTATGAACATACATTGATGCCCAAAAACATACTTTTTTTTCAGATTTTTTGGATCAAAATTGAGGCCAGAAAAAATTATTGAATTTTTCAAAAAATTGTTAGGGTATGTAGGTAATTTTTGGCTAGCTCCGATATAATTTTTTTTAGTGTATTTTTTTCCTTCTTTTGAATGGCTTGGATAGTTTTGCCATTTTCTCGCCGGAAATTGCTCAAAATTCGAAAAAACCCATTTT